>NW_013665709.1:1009429-1018174 GCF_000517525.1 Limulus polyphemus
GTGATTTACTAAATAACGTGAAATAAACATATCTTGTAAAGTGTGATTTACTAAATAACGTGAAATAAACATATCTTGTAAAGTGTGATTTACTAAATAACGTGAAATAAACATATCTTGTAAAGTGTGATTTACTAAATAACGTGAAATAAACACATCTTGTAAAGTGTGATTTACTAAATAACGTGAAATAAACATATCTTGTAATGTGTGATTTACTAAATAACGCACATTAACATCTCTGCAAAGATACAGTAAATTTAATTTCATCCGTCAACAGACTTCAGCTGATAATTAAAGCACAGTTATACATCAATAAACAATAAACTCTGGAAAATTCAATTTCCAAAATATTATTGTTATCTAGCAATTGTAAAAAATTAAATAAGAATTTGCAAAGTAAAACCTTAAGTACTAAAGCAGGAAACTGTCCGAAATAACTGACTTTCTTCTCTATGGTCGTTACTGTGAGATACATCGATTTAAAGCATAATAGTGGGATACTATTGCCATCTGTGGACAATTTATGTAAGCGCAACAGAATGTACCTTTTTTAAAATAAATAAAACAGATGGTGTCAAAAGCATTGTACTTATAAGTGAAATCAATCGCTACTGAAAATAGTAAAAGCCAGAAAATCACTGACACTCTCATATTGAAATATCTCTATATATCTAAATATATATTCATTCAAGCTAAAAGACTGTTTTAAACCAGTTCAAAAATGTTATCGCTTATTGAACATTCAATTTTACCCATATATGCTTCTCACATCTAAACCCTTCTACCTGTATAGGCAAAATAAGAAAAATTGTGATCCATTTCATGTCAAATCTCGAAAAAACAAATGCCTACGTTAGGAGCCAATTGTCTGTGACATCAACCACATAAGAAAAGCCTAGCTCTTTTGCCATCTGAGGTGAATTGTTTGTTTGTTTGAAGTTAAGCACAAAGCTACACAATGGGCTATATGTGCTCTGCCCATCACAGGTATCGAAACCCAGTTTCTACCGTTGTAAATCCGCAGACATACCGCTGTGCTACTGGGGGGGGGGGCTTTATTACAAGGACTGTAACATGAAGATTTTTGCGATCTTATAGATTGCTTTATTTTATTAAAATTTCTGATGTGTAGATGGCAGCAGCATTCAAACGCTGCGTAATTAATACTTGAAATAGTAGGTACTCGATAAAACTCCATGATTACAAAATGTAGGACAACAAAGATGATTGTACGTTGTTGAGCTTCGAGCTTGTTGAAGTTTTACTAATTGCTATAATATAGAATTTAATAAATAAACTAGTTTATCGGTGTTAGTAAACAAAGTACTACCATGAACTTGTGATACTTGCGTTGTTGGCGTAACTAGTCGCTGTTTGAACTATTCAAAATATCTGTGAATCACACAATTTTGATACAGGAGTCAGTAGCCAAAAGACGCTTTTTATTTAATTTAGATCGTTTTTACTTATCCAAAAAGAAAAAAAGTTGTAACGAGTTTTTTGTGTTTTTTTTTATGGTCATGACAATGAGAATAACTGAATACATTTCTACTAAAATGAACTTCAGTGGTTTTTAATATGATAGGAAATCACTGCTTCAGTTACCAAAGACTGGCAGATTTTATGAGAAATTACCAATTAATAACAAACTTATCTTATGAACTTTATGCCTCATTTTAACGTAACCTCTAATAGTTACCTTTATTAACATTGATGCATTCAATATATTTTCTTATCATGATTTTCATACGAATGAATATACTATTTACCCGAATCGAGGGGAAAAAATATTACTAGTGTTTCTATAGTAACAAAAATTGTATTTCATCCAGAAAGACCCCCCCCCCCCCAGTGGCACAGCGGTATGTCTTCGGACTTACAACACTAGAAACCGGGTTTCGATACCCGGGTGGGCAGAGCACAGATAGCCCATTGTGTAGCTTTGTGCTTAATTAAAAGCAAACATTCAGAAAGAGTGGCAACTAGGTGAGGCAGTTTTCAAACACTTTGTCCAGATGTTTATCATTATTATATATATATATATCTGTGTATTTCGCTTTAAACAAGCGAATATATGTATAAAATTGATAACAAGGTAGTTGAAAAATACTATCGATTAATACACAAGTAAACTTAGATCAATATGCTATATTTAGTTCATACTATACTTACTACTGACACGTCTTATGTAGGTGTTCGGAGCTTTAATCTTGGGCTAGAGATTCATTAAATCTGGTTCGAATGTGTAACATGTAACACTTTCCATTATACAGAAGTAAGTCTTCTTTTACTGGTGCCTTTTGCTTTTTGCTCCAACAAAGTTTTAAAATCCAGGAAAATTAACGATCATGAAGAACAATGATAGAATATTTAGTGTGTTTTAAACGTACAAACCTTAATCAAATATCAGCTTTTTCGTTGTGAGTGAGGTTTTTGAATTTTAATATCTACAAAGAAAATGTTTTATTTATCTGTCTATCTACCCATCTATCTGCAGATAAATCTGAATATTTTAATCTCTTAATTACGTCAATAGAGATAATTCAATGTTGTTTAAAATGCTTAAATACACAATGATTAGGAATTATTTGATAAATTGCCCAACACTTAACATTTGTAAATTTAGTTGTAATAACACAACAAACGAGTTTTTTCTACTTTTTATCTATTAAAGAAATTTCATTCAAAATATAGATTCGCTAGCGTGAGTTTAGAAGGTCCGTGAAACCTGTATTGTCGTGTTTTTTTTTAGTTATCACTGAAAATAATATGAATTTAGAAAACAGATGCCAAATATTTCTATAGTAGTACCAACAAGCTGAACTTATACAAAAACTGAGAAACAAAAGAAAATTAATGAGAGTTATTATCAAAAAGCATATCTTACAGATAGGAAATCAGTTAAATCGTTTCACGTTGGTATTAAAATATGTTAATATTCAGTAAAAGAAACAGCTGTAGGCTCAAACACTCATAAACAGATCTTATAGTGACCTTGTAACTAAATCAAAGCCTAGCAGACAAGAATTAAATACAACTATATTATATTACCTTTTCATAATTAGTGTGGAATTTACCTTAGACAAGCATACTTGTGTATCTTTCTAAACGTCTGAGCAAGTGACCTAGTCCTAAATAGTTAATGGCATCTTTGTGGACTGAATGTAGGAAGGTCTTAAACGAACAATACTTCTCTACCTCAGATAAAGGTTACAGACTATAACTCTTCGTCTATAGGCTTATACTTGCGTGCCCGTGTTTCTGATTCATGTCCTCCTGGAGTAGGATCATACTCATTCCGAGAGATGGAACAGAGGCTTGTACAAGTTAATGTGAATTGATAATTTATCCTTCAAATTTGTTTACTTGGAAGAATCACCGAAGTAGGTTACCTAAGGTTTGTGAAATACCAAACGAGGACTCCATTAAATAAAAAAATATGGGATGTCCAATACTATATCTTTATTACGTTGTGTGTAACTGTATGAAGACGTTTCTTCCCAGTAGACAGAAGTTAATCAATGAGTTAGAAGTCAGCCAATCGGTAAGTTGCACAAATATTATGTTTTATGAATGAATATTTTATGCATTTATACAATTGTTGTATCTTCGTTGTTCGTGTTAGAAATTATTCTCTTCGGAACCTGCACTTTGTGGATACTTGATAGTTTCCTGCCAAGTATCAGAGTAACTTAATACCACAACACCACTGTTCTGTGATGCAATAATCGCTAGAAAATAACATTAATAAATTAATAAAAAGTATAAAATTTATGAATGTTATTTTCTAGCAATATGAAAAAACAACAAAACAAAGAGCTAACATAAAAGGTAAATATTTTATTATTATATAAAAAAATTGTAAAGAAGCAACATTATCAAAATTGCCCAAGTCTTATAACTTGCTTATGAGCTTTGAAATCAGAGTATAAAATGTTACTATTGATAATGTATTTGTATTTTTGAATCATATTAATACCGTATTCTAGGCACAAAATATTAAGTACACATGTAAAATGTCCCACATGACTAGAGACTCAACATTTTGGTTAGTAAAAGTGAATACAAAAGGTTTGTGTCTCTGTGACTTGAAAACTTTGTGTTCACAAGCCAAAATAATTTATGTTTATTTGTTATTAAGCACATGAGGCGATCGATGCTGTGCCAATTGCGAGAATGGAAACCAGAATTTTAGCGCTAAAAGCATTCAAACTTACCGCTTAGACACCGAGGGAGTTCATTCACTAGATATCCAATTGTTGAATAAAATGAGATTAGTCTAAATTAAAGTAACTTTAAAGATAACTGAAATTATGCAAGTGACGAGATCTTGAATTAGTTTCTGAAGGAAAAGACAGAAACAAAGAAATTCAGAAAAATAACACACAGATTTGACAAAGATAAAGCACAAAAGCAAAACGATGTAGCTGTATTTCACACCAGTTTCGCTCGGATTTTCTACCCATTGTTTCAGGGAGTAGTCTTGTAGAATAATAAGATGAAAAATTAATTGTTCTTACTTCATAGTATGTAGGATTTCTTCTTTTGCAAACAAGTAGACGTTTCCCACAAACGTAGCCATTGCTTCCCTGTTGCGATTACATTCCTGAGTCAACTGTAGAACTAGTAAAGTATGAACCGACTACATTCCTGAGTCAACTGTAGAACTAGTAAAGTATGAACCGACTACATTCCTGAGTCAACTGTAGAACTAGTAAAGTATGAACCGACTACATTTCTGTGTGAACTGTAGAACTAGTAAAATATGAACCGACTACATTCCTGTGTGAACTGTAGAACTAGTTAAGTATGTACCGACTACATTCCTGAGTTAGCTGTAGAACTAGTAAAGTATGAACCGACTATTTTTCTATGTCAACTGTAGAACTAGTAAAGTATGAACCGACTACATTTCTGTGTAAACTGTAGAACTAGTAAGTGAACCGGTCTTTTAAGACCCTCTTCACGAACATGTTTCTCGGACTTAGAATGTTTGTCAAGTTTCCCGGTATTCCCAGTTGCTTTTCGAAAGTTGGTAAGCGGAGTTGTTATGGAAACACCATCTGCTCTATGTAGTGCATCTAAATAATTTTTCACACCTTCTCGGCTGTACTTACAAAACGTCCCTCCAAAGGATGCATCAAAAACAGCCATTCATATTTCTCTTCCCATTTCTTCTGGTATTTAACTGAAGTCGATGAAGAGGGTGAGGAAGCTGCAGTAGCAAGGGTTGACGAATCAACATCACTGGTTCCAAAACTCGGTTCAGTTTGAGCCAAAGACTCAACATCAGCACCACTACTCGCTACCTGTAGTCTAGGTTGTAACAAACTGTAGAATTGATTTCAGCGACATACTTCACCACAGAAAAGTTCAAATCACAACGTTAAATAACGCACAAAACAAACAAATAATATAAAAATCCGTGCTTTATTAGCACGAACCATTTTTCTAGAAACGTTTACACATCTAATAGTGCCTACACACTTCGAGAAATTTGAAGAATGTTCGGTAATAAATCTTTGTTTAGATTATACAGTTTAAC
The DNA here is from genome assembly GCF_000517525.1 of Limulus polyphemus. Classification (NCBI taxonomy): domain Eukaryota; kingdom Metazoa; phylum Arthropoda; class Merostomata; order Xiphosura; family Limulidae; genus Limulus; species Limulus polyphemus. The sequence goes on from NW_013665709.1 coordinate 1,014,978, forward strand.
TTTAATTTTGGGTTCTTTGGTACAAGCCCTCATCCTCGAGAAGTTACCAGAATTTTGCGTTATTCCATTTGTGTAATCCTTGGGTCCAGATGTTGGATGAAATAATAGTAAATCCTGACTCATGCGTCACGACTTTCACTCGAATGTTAACATCTCTCTGTAAAATAATAATAATAATAACGTCTGGAAAAAAAGACAAATTAGTTATAATATTTCAGGGGAATGTTTTGTACAGGGGAACAACTTAGTATTCTAGAAATCGATTTTATTTACATGACAGAAGAAAACTTATTGCAACTCAAAACACCATCAGTTCAAAAACCTGCATATTTTTACACAGAACATTATTTGGACAAAAAGAGTGTCATACGACAAAAATTCCTATAGGAACAAGACCAAATCTACTAACGCAGAACGTTATTCTCACTGTGCAATTATATTTATTTTTGCTGGGATAAGTTTTCATTATAATACTGTTTAAAATACCTTCATTTGTCATTTGTTACGTTAGTAAATACTTAAACACTCCTCACGGTGTACTGTCTTTGGTGTTTTCCTTTCATCCTCTTAGTTTAGAAACGAAGGATGACATATCAAGCAGCTCTACAAGGACAGTAAGAGCCTACACATAAAAAGATAGCTTTATAAGATCCTGATTGCTATATAACGTTGTTATTTTATACATATCATTGCTTTTTCTTACTACATCGAAATACGTGTAGGTATATGTACTGGTTTCATAAAAAGACAAATATAGTTAAAACCGCATAGACGACGAAAATATCCAAATTAAATAATAGGTTGAACAATCGTCAAGTTGTAAACTGTATGATCTGACGAAAAGCGCTAGCTCGAAACGTCATCCTTTTTAAATAAAAATATATAAAAACTTGGCGATTGTTCAACCTATTAATCAACAATAGAAAACTGTTTATGATATGTGGATAACTTTATAGTATTATTGTTACCTATTATCACATGACGTTCCTTTTTGGTGTCACTTTAATTCCTTCACAGAAAAAGTCACAGTAGAGCTGCATGGTTTAATATAGCATGTAGTTTCTAACCATGTAAACTGGAGAATATATCATTTATATTTTTACTTATGGAATAACCAGATGATTATTCTGGATTAAGAGTTCTCTCCAAATGTCAGAAAGTAGATGTTACGACAGCGGAAGTCACATGACGCTGGTATCACGTGATGAGTTTCTAGAAGGATCATGAAGGCCCGAGTGCATTATAGACGCCCTCTTTTTTAGTATATAAACCCGGCAAATAAAGCGGAGATAATAAGTGCCTGAATCGTTGTGAATTATAGCGTGTGTTTAAGTTAAAGTGACTGTGGAAATTCTGTGTATTGCAAAGTTGTATCGAGGAAAAATAAACTAGTCTTATTTAAGAAAGTACTTGTATCGCTGAAGTTCCTCGGGAAGAATTTATACCGGAAATTAACAAACGACCAGAGACGTAACATGGTGTTGTTTTTAGTGTGTGTGTGTTATGCACTCATCGATTTTGATTTATTTTGATTATAAATAAAGACTAAATTGCACTTTAATTTAAACTACGTTCAATCCCTCTCTTTTTTTATCAACTCAGTCCGAGTCAGAAATGCAGTTTAACTCTGTGATACATTTCTTACCATTCCTCTTTTCTTTTTTGAGGTTACTATTCTTGTCTATAAAGCTAATAATTTCATTTGTGGATACTACATTAGTTCTAGCTATATTCTAAATGAATGCAAACGTGAACTTTTTAGAGCCGCTGTTAAAATCAAATGAATTTATATCAAGAAAATATGGAAAAAAATCAGTAGGGTAGATGAGAAAATATTTAAGTAAGTAAGAAAGAAACAAAAAATGTTAATTTCATCTTAAAAGTACGGTTTTGATAATTTATTTTGTTATTCAAATCGCCATATTTCTCTCTATAAATGTTTTTTTTTTTCAGGCTATCGTTGAAATAATTGAAAGTAAAGGCATTTATTCATTTTAGGGTTTCTACAGTAACTACGCTGTAGAGGGAAAATCTCACACTTATATTAAATATTTCATGTTAATAACTTGCTGCAACAATTTTATAGTGGTTGTGTGAAATAGTAATGTCATGACAGCGGAAGTCACGTGACGCTGGTAAAACGTCTGGATAGTGTACATGGATGATGTCATTGTATTTGCAACAACTTTTGATGAGAAAATGTGCCAGCTAGAGGAAGTATTCAAGCGTTTAAAAACAGCAAACCTCAAACTCTATCCCAAGAAATGCCACTTGTTCCAGAAAGAGGTGCTTTACTTAGGTCACATTGAAAGTGAGCATGGTGTGCAAACTGATCCTGACAAGGTGAAAGCAGTGCGTGATTGGTCAACACCAGACAATATGGGAAAGTTAAGAAGTTTCTTGGGACTCTATACCTATTACCCGAAGTTTGTGAAGGACTTTGCAACTATGGCAGCTCCACTACATTATTTGACCAAAAAAGGCCAGAAGTTCGAATGGACAGTTTCTTACCAGCATGCTTTCAAGACACTGAAAGAAAAATTGGCCTCAGCTCCACTTTTAAAGCTTCCAGATCCCTCACTGCTGTACATACTGGATTGTGATGCTAGTAATGTCGGAATTGGAGGAGTGTTGTCTTCAGTAGTGTTTTGAGTAGACCAGAGAGGAACTACTGTGTAACACGGAGGGAACTCCTTGCTATAGTAAAGAGTCTGGAATATTTCCATCCTTACCTCTATGGGGCTAGGTTTACCATCAGGACAGACCATGCTGAATTACGCTGGTTAAGATCATTAAAGAACCCAGAGGGACAACTGGCACATTGGATCGGGAAAATAGACTAGTATAATTATGATATTGAATATAGAGAAAGAAAATCTCATGGAAATGCGATGGACTGAGCTGAAGACCCTGCGAAAATGACTGCAGACAATGCTGCAAAAGAGAGGTTGAACTAACCAGGTGCCATCAAGCTGAAGTCAAAGCGACTGAAGAAGTTGATGATGGTGATGTGGAACCAGGTATAGATATTAAAGCAGAGCAGGAGAAAGACCAAGATTTGAAGCCAAAAATTGATTTTCTAAAAGCAAGTGTCTTGCGCCCTGCTTGGGAGAAGGTGTCTAGTCTAAGCTCTGTGACAAAGAACTATTGGACACAATGGGACCAGTTGAAGCTTGAAGATGGTATTCTTCTCTGGA
>NW_013665709.1:1018804-1021274 GCF_000517525.1 Limulus polyphemus
TGGCTATTGTTCGGGACGAACAATACTATAGAAGGGGCAGTGTTACGACAGCGGAAGTCACGTGACGCTGATAAAACGTAATGAGTTCTAGAAAGATCGGGAAACATCTGGAATAATCCAGTATTTGCTAGGCGCTTTCTATTCTTGTATATAAGTGCGCCAGACAATTAATCGGGATGGAATTGCAGACAGAGATAGAAACGGACAATTAAGTCAAGCGCGGTACTGCGTGAATCGTTCATTGTGAATTATAGCGTTAGTTTAAGTTAAACTAACGGTGGAAATTAAGTATATTGCAAAATTGTATTGAGAAAGAATAAACTAGTTTTAATTAAGAAAGGACTTGTATCGCTAAAGTTTCTTTGGAAAGAATTTTTACGAAAAATTAACAAACGAACAGAGACGTAACAGTAACAATCGTTATTATTGATTGACCTTCTAATTAAAGAAAAACTTACTGCAGTACAGAAAAGAAACAATCATTTTTGGTCGCTTTGAACACGAGCAGTCAAACGTGAAAAGAATTTCCAATAGAAATAATTAGGCATAATATCAAGGTGGAGTTATTGAGTAAAAGTGCATGTACAAAATATTGTAATAACTCTAAAGGGTCTAACTAATAGTAATACATATTTCATTAACGCCCAAGTATAAAACATAATCTTCTTTAATAAGGAAAAGAGAAAATGGTAGGTACCGTATCTGAATTTTTTGCTAAATAATAGTTAAGGCTTAAGGAAATGACTGGGCCTAATGTTAAGTATCATTGTGTCTTAGCGTAAGTTGCACTTAAAAACCTAGAAATATTAATTTCAGATGAAACCTAATTGCCAATAACATAAGACAAAAGATTGTGAAAGGAAAAAATACTTGCAATAACAACTGTTTAATAGGTGAAGTTTGAGGTTATCTGTGGCCCTTTTAAGCTGGTAGTGGTACCTTGTTGTGACTTATCACTGCATATATTATCAGAAGGCAAGTGATCATTCATCACAGAAATAGTTTAACGTCAGGCAAATAGTGCTTACTGCTGTTTTTGTGATCTAGCTCAGATTTTCAATAATGGTGGACCATTTATCGGGAGCAAATGTGCTGTTTCTGTTAAGTTTAAGGTCCATCTTCGAAAGCCTGGAATATTGGCTAATAAGTACAGGTTTTTGTGGCAAATAGGCCGAGTAGATTTATTCTTTTCTTAAGCTTAGAGTAAGGAAATAGGCCTAGGCGTATTCTGTCTTTCATTTGTAAGCTTAGAATAGTCTGTTACATAATTTGTCGTACTCATACTCATAGTATGCCTAGTCCCATATTATAGCTAGCCTAAGCTTAAGTGTTTTCAATTGCAATAGGATTATATGAAAAAAAATAGACAAAATATAGGTTTTTATGTGCTTAAAGGATCTCTACGTATTAATGATTGATACGGACTTTAAAAAAGATTGGTCTAGGGCTTAACACTTATCTCATTAATTTATGACCTTGTCGTTAATATGTCGAGCTATTTATCGAAAAGGGGGTTCGGGATGTGAGAACACGCTTCGCATTCAGAGTTGCTAAAGTTCAGACTTTGAAAATAAGCCCCAAACAAGCCCAATCTTTCCCATGCTTCGTTTCCGGTCACATGAACATTAACTTACAATAATTAGTTCAGTAACTTGTTATTGTGTGTTTATATTTTGCTTTTCAAAACAAAGTAACAAGCGACCGCATGAAAGGACGAGCCCATTCCGCGGTTTTTAATCGCACTTTTAGTCGTAAGCATATATTTAAAGAGACAGGTAATCGTGTTATTCGATTCAAAAAGCCGTATAATGTCCAGTAGTTTAAAAAAAAAGACGGATCTTTAAGGTTGAAAATTATTATTCGAATTATATTTATTCTCGGAGTGCTGTGTTTTGAAACACTCATTGTGTAAGTTCAACACAAAATTACATTTTCATGGATATGTTGATCCATATAGCAAACATTTGCCTCTCTTCAGAGCTATAAACCTAATATATCATTCTGTAATATATCCTAAGCCTGAACACTTACCATATTATAATGTGACTTATCAATACATAATATGCCAAATAAAATTCACCTAATATGTGAACTTGTTTGTTTGTTGATGCTAACTGAAATAAAATTCAGCTAATATGTGAACTTGTTTGTTTGTTGATGCTAACTCAAATAACTAATCTTATTTCAAACCTGAATTTTAGTCATGTTTAACTTTTAGTTTATTGTACAGAATATTTCTTTTATTTAATATATATGTTGTTACAAACGTACACATTGCTCTTTTTTGTTGTTGTTCAGACATATTGTGTATGCTCTTTCAAACTTCATCATCGGTCACTTTACAAAACGCTAAGAAGAATATGTTCTTTAAATGTGTTTGCTTGTTGTTGTTTTTAATTTCGCGCAAAGCTACACGAGGGCCATCTGCGCTAGCCGTTCCTAATTTAGCAGTGTAAAACTAGAGGGAAGG
>NW_013665709.1:1021690-1043958 GCF_000517525.1 Limulus polyphemus
TCCACCGCCAACTCTTTGGGCTACTCTTTTACCAACGAATAGTGGGATAAACTGTAACTTTATAACGCTCCCACGGCTGAAAGGGCGAGCATGTTTGGTGGGACGGGAATTCGAACCCGCGACCCTCAGCTTGCGAGTTGAGCGCCCTAACCACCCTTGGCCATGCTGGGCCTCTTTAATGTGAACGAATCATCTTTGAAATATTAATCAAGTTTAAGATTTTATAGATATATTTCTATAGTCTGAAGCAACACGAGTATATGAACTAAAATTTTATAATTCTTTAAGCCATTGTTATCGTTATATTTCACTTTGTTGATTTGATTATTCTGGCCTCAGATTATGTAAACATACATATATAATGTTACTAACTTAGTATTTTTAGCAAATTTCAGACTATTTATGGCTCCAAGTTACTGTGTGTGTGTGTTTTTTATAAAGTCAGTCTTCAGAAATAATTATACGACATAAAGTTGAATGAAACGAACAAATTTACCTTTAAGCGGTAACATGACATTACGTTTTTTGTTATTATTTTTATACTGCTGAGGCAGTTAATCAAAATAGACGAAGATATGTCCAGCGAGTGTTTAAGCAGCAGTGTATTTATAATATACATATGTGAGGCAGAGCATATTAAAATAATTATTAGTGATTCATGATAACAAGCACAAAAAATGCAACAGGGTACATAAAGTTCGTGATCAATTGGATTAGAAAAGTTCTGGGTAGATGGCGCCACATATTTATATTTATGTAGAATGCCGAAAGTGTCGATTTTGTCTTCCGGTGAGTTATCTATGGTTTAATTATCAGGGTGAAATATGGAATCACTTTCATATTGCATATTTAATTTTAGTACTTGTGTAAACGATTATCTTTCTGAAAATTTATATAATCAATAAATGTATTTTAAGATAAAAAATGATTAATTTTGATAATTATTCTGTTTCCACTTTTTAATTTCATAGTATGTTATTTTATCAATATCTTACTCACTCTTCATTAGTTCCATTATTTCACGTGTTCTTTTGCAATACAGATATGATACCATTTCTCTTGTTTAAAATGTTTTAGTTTCGAACTCATTTCAAAATAGTTTTTACAATATTTATCTTTGAAAATCGATGTAATAGGTGTAAGAAAAGTACAAATTAAAGTATTAAAGCTATTATTTTGGGTATTTAAAAACGAAATGATGTAACTGATGACTTGGAAAAACAATGCAATTGATGAATGAAAGATACACTGTTAGAGATAACTCAAGTGACTGAGAGTGGAAAACCTCGAAGCTGCTGATACATGAAAATATTGTAACAATATGTGATATACGTCTTGAGTCATATTTGAACAACTTAACATTCTACTTGCTGTTAATGAGGCAGTTTTGTTGATTTTTCAAGAGAAGACGCGATTGTTGCATTGAAAAAATTACGATATCGTTATGTGAATAAAATATTGTTTATAGTGTAGAATCGTTTGATGAATAATGAAGTTTAGGTGTATTCGTAAAAAATATATATAAAACTTTATGTTGAAGTTGTAAATTACGCATTTGAGATGGTTAATTTCATGACAGCAATCGGCTATAGCTGTAAAAACAAACAAGCAAATTCAATCAAAATTTAAGTATGATAATTGCACAAGGAACATAAACAAAAAGTGTAAAAAATCCCCAAACGATAAGGTAGAATAATTTTTAAATCATATTTCAGCATTCAGTGTCCTTTTAGGATTTAATAACAAGCTACTTAACAGGAGCCTTTTTTTATTAGTACTCCTTGAAACATTTTTCGGAATTTCATATTTCAAGTATTAACGTAGGCTTATGAGTGATAAGTATATATATATAACAACACATTAGAACTGTTGTTCTTTCATGCATTATTTGTTTTGTTTAACCTTGCTTAGACAAATGTAATCAAATACATGAAATCCCTACTGTGTTGTCAAGCCAGCAGAATAAATATTTCAACATTACGAGGAAATATTTCACCTTTGATATAAAAACTTGTAAGATTATTGCTGAACGTTACAATACAAAATTCAATAGTAATTAAAAAAGTAATTGTGTTATTGTTTGATAAATACAGTTAAAAGTCCACGAGACAATCATATCACGAAGGTAAGATTCATATTAGCCAACCTACTGATTTGGTTGTAGTTAAACATAAACCTACACAATGGGCTAACCGTGATCTGCCCACCACGAGTATCGAAACGAGTGTCATAAACTTTCAGACTTACCGCTAAGACACTGGAGGGCGCCAAGTAACTAATGAAATGTTTTAATACTAAATAAAACAGGTTAATTATTTGCAACTCTGTATGTTATCAGTGTAAAAAATATTTAATTTAAATCTAGATCATAAATAAATTGAAAGTTCTGTTGTTTTTTCGTGTGTATCGTACATTGGTCAGAGATAGGTTAATTGGGGGGGGAGGGGACTCTATTTCGTAAAGACGAGAAATGTTATCAATTAATTCAGCCGAGTGACTAAACATTTTACTATTTGTATATAAAATAATTGGAGATAAATTCTGGTAGTTAAATGTTGATACTTCAAATAACTTATGAAAAAACTTCGTACGTTCAATCATTTTGTCACGTCAGGAGAAATAAATTAAAATATATATATGTATCAGGGTACAAAATTTCTTATTGGTCCTTCACGAAAATTGTAACTGGACTTCTAGGTATTCTAAACGATCCTTATCAGGTTTGACTGTCCACTCCAAGAACATGTATATATATATATATCAATTGTAGGTATGAATTTAAAAGTAATATACAATTGTAAATATTTATGTGGATATATGTGTAACATTAAACAAAGCCTTTTACTTGAAAAAACAGTTTTTGATTATATCGCTCATGTAATGTACATAACCATTCTATTAAAACAAATAAGCACGAAAAAGAATGTGACTTGAGATTACTATTTTAATATTGACCAAAAGGTGTTTTTCAATTGTTAGTATTCGTCACGATTCGTTTTGATCGATCCTGCCAATCTCACGTTCCAGGACTTTCTCATAATGTTTACAAATAGGCTAGGGATCCCCAGAAAGCTAGAGGCTACATTTGGGAAATTGAAGTAAGGAGGATAACTTTCACGAGATGAAAACGTAACTATGGTTTGAGAAAAAAATAGAGAATTGCACATTTGATTGCAAGGTAAAATAGGAAAATTGCTTGAAATTATAATCGGCCTTGTTGGTTATCCTAGTCGACCCACGGACTTCTAACTAGCTAATCAGGGCAGAGTAACTAAACGACACGAATATCATACCCTTATATATATATATATATTAATGAAGAACGTTAGAGGATAATACACTAAGATTTACGTAATTTAAAACGTATTTCTGTTATGTTCTGTTAAATGACTTTTAATTTTAAATGTATTGTAGTACTTAGTTTATTTAAAAAACAAATCTACTTACGGAAGGAACTTGTTCTACAGTTCCACCAATTATTGAACTGAAATCACGATTTCGCCTGTACTTCATTTGTCCTTGTTTTACGTCACATCTCTCACACACATACACCTCATTGGTTAATAAAGATGTTGAGTGATGATATACGTCATAGTCTATAACCTAGTTATGGTGTAAGTAGTGAATGAATATATATTTTGTGTTTTTACTAAAACATTTAGTATAATAAAATAAATATTTGAAATTTCCATGTATTAACAATCACTTTGGTTACAACCGTACTACAAGTTCACGTGTACGAGATACGAAGAGGAGATATTTACGTGTAACCTGTAGTACATTTGATAAAGCACACAAATAATATTTCTAAATAAGAAACGACTCATATGTAGTGTTCATAAAAAATTTCATATATGTTGCCATTTTTATTTTGTTTTATACAGTTTGGAAAATTTCTGAGAATAAAATAATCCAACTTAGTATCAATTTTTCTTACTGTTAACAAATGTGACCTCGTATTCGAGTGCAAATACGAGTTCTTTGTTGAATTAGGGTTATTATATAAAAAAATTGTTTACAGCACCTTTGTACATCATCTCTGGTCTGTGATTTTCTATCTATCTACATTGCTACACTCTAGTTCCTAGCCAGCGCGCGGATATGCCAATCAGCTTTCAGTGGGTTGACCTTTGGTCCACGTGGCACTCGTGACCACTCCTCTGCGGGCATGACGCTACGGGCAGGCGCGATAGCAAGAGACCTCGGACGAGCGGACTGCAATCTAGTCGTCGTAAAAGCGTACTATAATTTATGACGAAAGAATGGCTTCAGAGTGTTGAACTTTCTGAGAGCCGTGATATATTATCAACTAGATAGTGATATCCATATATATTTTGTTATTTGCGCGCGAAAGTTGAGGAGTATACCTTTTATCGCAGTTGCCGAGCGAGCCTACCTATTTTAATGTTATATGACGCAATATCGAATGCGGAATAGCACCTTTGTCGTTTCTATGCAATTATATATATAAAAACAGTGGTCGGATGTATGCAGGGCGTTGTGAAGGCAGTCTCGTGTAATAAATGCATTTTTCGAAATATCATTTAAAAGCTTGTCACCATAACCAGAAACTGTTGTCTTCAATCTAAAATTAATGTGTTACTGGCCGCATTCTGGTGACAATATAGTTAGTTGTTCAACATAGATTTTACACGTTGCGTATCTATGTTATATACTGTCCACATAAGAGTATATTTACGCTCATTCGAATGTGCGGACTGGAGCAGTTTATGTAAATTTATGTATTTAAATTTTAGGACGTTTCATTAGTGTATGTGTGTGTAATATGTGACGTTCACCTTTAGTTCAATCACTAGAACTGCACATGTCGATATAGTCACGAATGGGAGAAAATTTCATACGTTGGTTAACTTTCACTTCCATAAAATTGTAGTAAGAGACTTGCTCTCCCTTTCTCTTTGAGCTTGCCGTACATTAGTCACCCCTACGGAGGCTACATAAGGTGGGTTATGTCATAATCACGAGCAGCGCACACTCCAGCCAAGAGCGCAGGATACGGAGAAACTCACCAGTGACCACTACACGTACCTCACACCCCTGCCCTCGCTAGCTCAGTCGCTTTCTTCGGTGGGCCGCGTGCACGTCGACTTTGAGTGGCGAGTAGTCTGAATGAAGCTACATATGCGTGCGCAGCACTTATAATTCTGACCAGCATATCCAATATGCAGATAAGGTCAACAGTAAGTTGGCTTGGCGACCCATAAATTAATGCAGGTGCAAGAGATTAGATTATTCTCTGTGCAGTAGTAGAAACTACATTTATTCGTTTGAAGTACTTGTAGAACTAACCACGCCATCGTTGTCTTTCTTAAACCAGATGAAATGTCACGAAGAAAGCAGGAACGACCTCAACCAAGAAAACTAATCACTGGTAAGTAGACATATTATGTTCATAATTAAAATATAAACTATAGGTTGACTACACTTTTTTTTCTAGACGAGAGAGAGCTTCGGGAACTCTATAGACTATGTCTTTTTCTGGTCAAGGACCGTGACCAATATCAGTTATTTGTGACAAACGCTATATACCGTGTTTTTAGTGGGTTTGACGTCCTCACTGTACTTGTATCATTTTTCCGACAAGCGAAACGAGCTCGCTAGTGTTCTTATGATGAAAGTCTTGTGTTCTGAGAGAATTTGTTACCATTGAAACAATCAGTAAATGTCCAAATAGTTTTTAAGCTCTGTGATGAAGACTACGCTATCCCGCGGTGCGTGTGAACTCGCTGCAGTTTAATCAGGCTTTGTAAAAATGAATAGGCTTAACACTGCCCTATATTAAAGCTGTATCGGAATGCTGAGGGCAGTGGAGTTACTAACGTGCTAACGTTGAGGGAAGCAGAGCATTAGGCAGTAAATAAATAAATATATATATTAATGATCAAACTATCAAAAAGCGCACCCGTAGTCCTACATATTCCACGGCTTTTAAACATGTCCACTAGCACGACTTTCGACTGGTTGTACACAGACTGCAAGAAGACCTTGTGCAACTACGCAAGCCCAACAAGTAAAAAAAAAGAAAGAAACGTTTATGTAATGGTTGGTCGTAAACAGAAACCAGTTGCTTTCGTCATGGGCTGTAAGAGCCTATAGCAATGCTAAACATAGATACATTTCTGTATACAGAACTACATCGGAGGTATTGCGTTTATTTTTGTACAAGTTTTAGTTCCTGATGAAGAAAAAAATCGATGTTTCTAACAATATACGCAATTAGAATACAAGTTTAACGGAGATGATATATATTCATATGTGTTTTTCGTTACAGTATATCGTTTCAAGTAAAAGTATTTGTTTTCTATTTGACTTTTAAATAGATAATAAAATCTATTTGTGATTTTCCTGTGCTCGAAACAAAATCACCATCAGTTAACATCATTACTACATCTTGATGTTACAAACTGTGTAACCCTACTATAATAATAAAATAAGTAAAAAAGAATAACGTGTTGTGATTCATTGAACTTCTGGAAAAGTACCGAAGGCTGTTAAAAGTATTGAATAATTACTTTAAACAAGTTTTTCTTCGGTACCTATAGGATGGTATACATCTGTGAGAAAAAGACACATTTCGGATAGAAACAGCAGATAGAAAAAGCCATTGAATCTAGTACACCAAAGGGCAGTATAACTTAAGTATGTGATAAGCATAAGAACTCAATTTGACATTGTATGTGTCTCGTTAAACGCTATTACACAATTAAAATAAATTTTTTTATTAACGTTTGAACACCGGCTGTACTAACTTCAACAGTGTTAATGTTTTTACCTATATCTAAATATAGTGCCATAGATTTTGTCATGTGGATAGAAGACAGTTCAGACAAGTCATGTATAACAATATGTATGGCGTTTATAAACTCAGGCATATTTCATGGGGAAAAAATGTTTCTAATAAATATAACTCGTTGCCTGAAAAATCACATAACCTTGACATATCCATAGCATGATAAGTTACTTTTAGTTATATCTACTATCACATTTGGAGCTGGCCAGCCGTCTTCGATTCCGTGCAGTAACACGACATATTCCGCGCAATTTGTGTTGTGAGTGGTACGTTATAATAGCGAGAGTGAATGGTGGGTTGTGGGGTGCTGATCACTGGCTGCCTTTACTCTGGTCAGTAGTTCAAAATTAGAGACGGCGGCATATAGCCTGATATAGCCATAAGTACGAAATAAGTACTTTTCAAAAATATTATGGTAAGTTCACACACAGACAGATTTATAAACTGTAATTAAGTCAAATAAATAAGTACGTAATATATACAAAAACACAACATACAATTTCTAGAAAAAGATCGTATTTTTGTAGTGAACTAAAAACAGATTTGTGAGAGTAAATATTTGTTTATTCTACTTATACACAAACATATATCTTTATATGCATATTTAAATATTCTTTTCTCATATTACAGTCAAAGTACAGAGGTGTACAACTGTATATAATATGTAGAAGTATAATTTGGGTAAAGTAATTATGACTTCAAGAAATTCTTTGTTAACAATGCTTTTGTCTGTGTTTCCATACGTATGTGGCCCGGCATGGCCAGGTGGTTAGGGCGCTCGACTCGCAATCTGTGGGTCGCGGGTTCGAATCCCCATTCCACCAAACATGCTCGCCCTTTCAGCCGTGGGGGCGTTATAAGTGACGGTAAATCCCATTATTCGTTGGTAAAAGAGTAGTCCAAGAGTTGCCGGTGGGTGGTGATGACTAGCTGCCTTCCCTCTAGTCTTACACTGCTAAATTAGGGACGGCTAGCGCAGATAGCTTTGCGCGAAATCCGTAACAAACAAACCATACGTATGTATATGCATATACATATTGTAGTATACAGTATTTGTGTGTTACGTTATTTTATCAGTCTTCACTTGTAAGCCAGGATAACAAGACGATTCACCGGAAACCCACGGTATTAGTCACTGAACATAAAAAAAAAATCATTAGTCATCTATTCAAAGAAATTATAGAACTGGAATATAAAGGTGTTCTATGAATCATAAAGTAACGATCTTAAAGTATTATTAAATATTTGTGGCCGGTACCATATTATTGAATTACTCTGTATTTTATGAGTGTCGAAAATATATGCTATTACATCTGTTTATTTGCGTTTAATGTTTTATGTGATTGTCTGTGGCGTGACTGCACCTTATATACATTTATGATATAAAATGACGTATCCTTTAGTAAAACAAGAATAATAAACATATAGAAAAATAGGCAAAATTACCCGTTATGTTACTGTTGATTACACGTGGAGTTTAAGCTTCGAGTAACTATTGGACATAATTGGCGAGGAGTAAGCGTGTCTTTGACTTATTTTTGATTTTTTCTTCACCTTGTGTTTTTGTTGTTATTGTTGTTTTGGTACTATATCAAATACAGGTAGATCAGAGACAAGGAGGAAAAATAAACTTTTCAAAAATTATAAATAAATTTTATGTTCAAAATATTTTCAATTCATACACATCTAAAAACTGGATAAAGAAACCAGTATATTGTGGATTACATCTAATTCTTCTAAGAATGATATTTTTTTGTATAAAATTGGGCTACATTTGATATTTCACTATCAACAGAAACCGTTGTGTACTTTTAAACTAAGGTTTTGTTGTTAGAGAATAGGGGAAAATCTAAATGAAAGATGAAATATAAGTGAAGAAGACAAAGAAGCTTAAGTTAGTTTTGTTTCAAAATTCGCAATCAGAAACAGTTGTTAGTGGTGTTACAATAATTAGAAAACTTGAATTAATGGTATTATTAATAAATTTATCAGCATAAATGGCGAAATCTTATGTTATTTCAAAATATTTTGATAAGTTATAGAGAAACAAAAATATTTTTTAAGAAACAACTTACAGGCCACAAAGAGTACAAGATGTGTAATGTCTTAATGCTATAGAATACAGCACAGAGTTAAAGAGTCTGGTTGAGATAACGTAGAAAGATTTTGACAAAATTATTATTTTTTTCCATAAAGTTCTGTAACATTTAAAGAATTACTGAAAGATGTCATTTAAAAACTCAGAACAGTTGGTAGTGCACTGACTTTTGAATACTGACTATACTAATATAATCTTGTAACAGGTTCTATTATTGATTGAGTACTTTTCGTTAAAAAAACAAGAATGCAAAGTCCAACCCTCTTAATAACCAAATCGTATCATTTATCCGACTTAAGGTTCTACGCTTACAGGGGTCCCCCGGTGGGTCAGCGGTAAGTTTATGGTCTTACAATGTTGAAATTCGAGATTCGATTCCCTGAGGTGGACAGAGTAAATATAGCCATAAATAAACTAAGCTAGTAAATAAACTAGTATAGCTTAGCACTAAGAAAAACGACAATAAAAACACCTACATGCTTACTGACGATAAGCCTAACTTCAGAAACAACGCTAAGTAATCGCTTGGTAATTTTCTCGTATCTACATTATTTCGTATCTTTACTGTTGCGTCGAAAAACAATATCCGTGTTCATGTTACTGAAATAACAGACAAATGACTAACGAACTCAATAATCAATCAACTACTGTAACAGACTATAATCTGTCAACAATCTCAACAACCTACTTTAGCATAACTCGTGTTTTTATATCGCTCAGTAGTTTCCTAAACGTTCAAAAACTTTCGGTCGTTGAGCTACCACAGGTCACATGACTCAAACTCCCTCTAGGCAATAAAACAAAAATAATAACACATAGCATACAACACTGCCTTCTCCCTAGTTGTGAAAAAATCCTATTACAAAAGAAGACAACTGTAGATTAAACTGTAATTAACACTTAATAATCGACAACATCAATATTCATAAGATAGACATTACAATCATCACGTGATTCATTAAATGTGTGAAACAAAGTAAAATAAGACATTTGATCAACAAAACGAAGTTTATCTACTTATTTACTGTCTCTAAACTGTTCAGTCACCAATTTTTTTATGGTTTTTCTTTTCTGTGGCTTATGGTAAGCAGATGGGATAACCATTTGTCCTTGTCGCTTAATGGGTTAGCGGTAAGTTTATGAAATTACAAATCTAAAATTCCTTGCAGTGGACAGATCACAAATAGCCCATTCTATACTTCTGCGCTAAAAAATAACCTATTGTCCTTTATTAACACTTGCTGTCTTGTCACTGGGGGAGTTCTCTTCATGTAGACTATCGAAGAAATCCTCTAGAGGGTCCAGCTCTAGTGGTATCTAGAAGTGATTTCGACAAGAATCTCGAGCTCTTAAGTAGCTTGGCTTATTTTTGGTGATGTCTGCTCTGAAGCTAAACATTTGGTCATTCTCCCGTTGACATACTCCCAAAGACGGTTACAGTGGATGATCTTGGGTTTGGACCACCTGTCTTTCGAGATTCTGGTTTGTTGCTATTTAAATTGGCTTTCTTCACTATCCTATACTTCTATCCTTGTCATCCCTGGAAGTCCAACCTGTGGTGGTGTAAATGTCCCAGAGTGTATATGAATTTCTTTGTTATATAGTGTGAAACTGTTTGAAGCTAGTCTAACCTAACATTCATTCCAGCATATGAAGTCCATCCTCTTATCTGCAACCTTCTTCAGTATAAATTGGCTACACCTCATGTTGTAGAGACGCTTCCCACTGTGAGGGTGATTTCTAACTTTCATCTTGCTGAAACTTTATGACCATTTGATGTTCCCATTAATTTGTCCTATTGTTTCTTCTCTGTGGGCAATTTCTCGGCTTCCATTACCAAATTGGGTCGAAAAGTTGTAGTTTCTCATCAAAATCTTTTGGTTTCTTATTTGGACGATGTTGTTGAGGTGGGCTGCTAAACTCTGTAACTTGATAAAATGGTGATATATTTAGAGTAGTCCAGGAAGATCCAACAATTGTAGATTGCAAAAGTAATGATAATAAGTTAGACTAGATGGGTTTTGCTGTTTCACATTTCATAACTAATGGTGGAAGTCATGAGAATATGCTGAGAGAGATGAGGTTGTTTTGATCCTTGCACTTACCAATTCAGTTTCTTGATGTTTAATTCTAGTTTGATGTCTTTCTGTACATTCTTTATGGCTTCTTCGATTTTGGTATTATAGTCCTTCAGCATTTCACTGGTATCATTTTGTACTTCTTTGATTTTGTTTTTATAACCCTTTTATACTTCATTGATGACTTTTATATTTCTTTGATTCTGTTGTTATAATCCTTATGTGCATCATTTCTAGCAAATATTCAATCTGGCTTCAAGCACGTGTTGTCATCTCGAAGTTTGGTCTTGATTTTATTTTATTTTTATTAAAATAACTCCACTTTTGACAATTATTGTAATAATTTCTGTTGTTGAGTAAGTTTTTTCGGATTATTCGTTAAGCCCCCAGTGGCACAGCGGTATGTCTGCGGACTTACAACGCTAGAATCCGGGTTTCGATACCCGTGGTGGGCAGAGCACAGATAGCCCATAGTGTAGCTTTGTGCTTAATTATAAACAAACAAATTATTCGTTAAAAATAAGAATACAAGATCCAGTCTACTTAACGAACGCGTTTTATTTCTCCGACTACAAAGTCTACATTCCACGGTTTTACGAACTGACTTCACAAATAACTCTAAGCAATCACTTGGTAATTTTTGTATATCTATGATGATAATTCGTATATCTACTACATAGACGAAACACAAACTCAGTATTCGTAAAATTGAAGTAACGGCAAGCCAACTAGCAAATTCAGTAATCAATCAACCACTGTAACAGACTCACTACTTAATTGTGTAATAATTCATGTGATAGTTGCACTCGGCTAATCGTGACATCAATCATTTCAGTTCTAAACCAAGTAAATTAACAATTATGTCAATTGTTTGAGCCGTATTAACGAAAAAGTAGAGTAGCCAGTTCCCTATGCATATGTGCCCCACCTAGTCAATGGGTCCACAGTGTTTTTATTATTATTTAAATTTTATATAATGTGTGCCCCACCTAGTCAATGGGTCCACAATGTTTTTATTATTATTTAAATTTTATATACAGTGAGAGTCTCACCTATTTCTCTCTAAACTCACTGAAATTAGTTATTAATTGCTTTCTCAGATATTGTTTTAAAATTTGGAACTGTTATGTTTAAAGTAACCACATTTGGTAAAAAAAGCTGTTTTGAGGGATAAAATTTTGATGCAAAGAAACGAGGGCTTGAGGAAGAAGGAAGGTCCACAGAACTAAAGTTGCATATGGGCTATGTCGTTCTTATGTAACTTTATGTAAATGTCTGTATAACAAAAAGTATTATCTACGTTGAAGCTATAACCGTCTCGTGGGTATGGTATTGTGTGTTTGTTTCAACTTTTTAAATACTTAAAAACGACTATAAACAATAGAGTAATCCAGCCTGTTAAATATACGATATTTGTTGAATATTCATACAGTAATTAATTAAGTGGGCAATTATGAAGGGTCGCCCGGTGGGTCAGCGGTAAGTTTCTGACATATAATGTTAAGATCCGGGGTACGATTTGCCGCGGTGGCCAGAGAGCAGATAACTCATTATGTAGCTAAAAAAACCGTAAAAAACACACACCAACAACAAAGAAGAGGAACGAAATAAATATAATAAGGATTCTTCCACGGTATCATAGAAATATTCGTTTTTATATTATTCTAGTGTTATATGATCACAATAATTTCAACTTTAATAAACTGTTTGTTGTTGTTGTTGAACTAATTCACCTGAGTGTTGCACACATTTGGAATCACTCATCTTCTTGGGAAAGTAATTATTATTATTTGTGCGTATGTGTGTGAACAACATTCTGCTGCTCTGGTTTGAATTTCTTCTTCCATTTTGCTAGTCCACTTGTGTACTGTAAGGGGCCAAGTTTTGTTATAAAGTATGTGTGACTTTTCTACAATTCCAGCTGCTTATCCGGTTTTTTTATACTTTTTTTTAGGGCCTCACGCAATAAGGGGTCAAATTGGCATATGCTCGGTGAAGGTTTGAGGCCTCCAGCCAGTCTCATTGAGCAGTGCATGTGCATGTACGATAAGTTGGATGGACGTCTGCCCTAACAAGTTAAATCTTCTTGTTGCATAATGCCAGTTTCCTATACAATGTGATATACGTTCATACTGGACACAAACGCACCAGGTGGATGTAAAGCGTGAAAGCGCGCAGCTTTCAAGGACTCGTGAAAAAAAAATCGTTGACCGTATATATCTTGGGAGTGTCCACAAAGGTTTTTAACTTTTTTTTCTCTTGACATGGCCCCTCTTCCTGGGGCATCCATGACCAGGGGCATTGATAAAAGACGCGCTCCCTCCCCTCTTAAAAAAAACGTTAGGTTACCATTGTGCGAATTCAAGCTTGATAGAATTACAATGGGTCCAGCAGCAACAATGAGTGAAAATAATGTATATACATTAAACTTTTCACAGCGTATATTTTTTTTTCTGTTACTATTATTTTTCATTTTATACTCGTGTGTTCTGATAATGAGGATGTGTTTAGAACATGTAAAGAACAAGAAATTGGTATGTATTCCTAAAAAAAGCATCGTATGAAGTTTATTACAGTGATTAGATAAACTCACTTACAATATAAGACCCATATAATACTTTAAACCCAAAGCTGATAATTGTGTATCAGTAAAGTTTTCGTGTTTTAAACCGCTCCAATATCGTGGAGATTAAAAACATAGTTGCAGATATTTAAAAAAAGGAGGAATCATAGCTAATCGAAACAGTGGAAGTCAAGTGAAGATTTGGAAAAGAAAGGCAAAGACGATTAAATTATAACGATAGACAGATGTGATGGATAAAAGGTTCAATGAACCTCACAATTCCAGATAAACTGGGAAATTATAGAGAATTCAAAAAAAGTTACTTCTTATTATTTCGGTACCTCTCAGCAGCTTTTTAATTAATATGACACCTTCATTAAATTTTATTATACTTTTAATGGTCCAGTTTCTATTACGTTTTACCTTACGCGATGTGCAAGGTCCTTCTGCTACTTTTACTGAAGTAATAAACAGCAAAGAAAAGAAAATAATGATTATATATATATATATGTATATATATTAAGACTATAAAAACTATATTATAAAAATTCTGGTATCTCATAAGAATGAAGCTTTTGTCAAATGTTCTACAAATATGAACTTTGTAATACACGAATAAAGCGTGCTTCAGATAATCAACTAATATTTTCTGTGTAATCTGGCACTGAAGTGTACTTCAGATGTATGTACTATCAGTATGCACTAGTAAGAATAAACACGGTGAAATACACAGGTTTTTAAGATAACAAAAATCCGGTGATAGTGTCCATTTTATCATTTACGTTATGACATCATTGGTGGTTTCTCTCTTCTTGAAAAAAAAAGATTCAATGTCAGTAAAAAAATAATACTAATACACGAAAATTATTATGTATATGTAAAAGACGATTTTCCGATTTCACAATATATTGTCTCTTGGTTCTTGGTTGTCTCACTTAAATAAGTTAGCGTTATTCTTCTTGAAATACTTTCATTGCTCTATGGAATAGACAGATTATAAAGAGGTTTATAGTGTGAGATGAAACAGACAACTTACAGAAAGTTTTCAGACATGAATTCAAGTAAAATAACGTAAGCAAAGATATAAAACAAATGAACTTAAAACCTATATAAAGTGTATGTCTTGAGTTTTTGAGAAATGTTTGGTTGTGAAGAAGTTATCATGCAAAGTTTTCGCGCATGACAGACTTCGCAAATAAACCCCAAAACCAAACCAACCAAAGGCAGATGGCAAGTATTTGAAAATGTTAATTTTTGGAATGGAATCGGAAGTTAAAGGGATTATTTGAGAAGGGAGGATTAACAAAAATAAGAAATAGAAAGCAGGGTGAGTCTTCAAAACAGTTTCAAAATAAAGTCTAAAAAACAATAATACGATAAGAATAATTTAAAAGTTATCATCAGAAGAGGAAAAGTGGTAACATTAAATTTAGATGCTACCTATGTTAATATTTATTGTGAGTCATTCTTGCTTTTCTCCAGGGAAAACTTCACTCTCATGGGCCCGAAAGTTTTGCTCAGAATCCTTTCCACTTTTGACATATATATAAGATGTTTTACAAGCACAATATTTTTTAACGTTAAACTACTTGAATATATTTGTCTGTAAATTCCACCTGCTTTAGTCAGTACTTTCTCGTACATTGGCACACAGCTATTAAAATGTAAGTGTGGCGTGTATGTGCTCAGTTATACTGTTTTATTCTTTGAAAATCGATGATACAGGTGTACAGCCTTTCTAATGTTAAAAAACAAGAACGAGAACACTAATGTGTACATTTGGCATTAATTAAGACATTTGTTAGGCTTGCTCAATTCAGCCATTTTGTTTTTCATATCAACAACTAATAAAGAAATATAAAATACTAATCCTAACAGAAGCATAGCTTGATTAAAATCTATGTTCACTACTTACAGCTGCTGCTTCATTTAAAGAAAACTAGAAAGAAATAGTGACGCTCATTTTATCCTCTTGTGTTCTTTTTTCCTGCGATCTTATTACCTCTTATTGTCCAGCAGAAAAGTCCTTGAAGCTTCATTCTTGTTCAAAACCGTTGTCCGTGTAATTACGTCACAAGCGGGGAGAAAAACTGCACGGTCATGTCACGTGCACTTTTTTACGCCATGTCCAGACAGCAGCTGTACTGTAGCCCAATAATGGCGTCATCTTGACGCAGGTTCAAGTGGTCAGAGGGTGTTTTTTATGTCTAGCTGGTTCGTTAGAGAACTCTGAATAAGGGAAGCTACTCCCATTTGGAGGTTGATTCCTCCGCCTTTGAATAGGGAGATTAGCTATGTACCTTTGTTTAGCCCACGTTTCAGCTTTAAACATCTACATAACGATTGCTTTAAGCTGCGAATTCGATTTTTAGTTATAAGTTATGTAAAAAACGAGTAACATTTGTTAAGTTGCCCATTATCGAGGGAAAAAAACAAAGTGAGGCTAAACAAAATATGTATTAGATATATAAAAACCTAATAAATAGAGCACAACCAGCGTTAGTTAGAAGATTATGCATATAGAATGTCTATTAATGATGTAAGCTCTTTCAAAGGAAATCAATTATGTATAAAGACTAAAAGCTTATACATAATTTGCGATTAACTCCCACTTTAGTCCTAAAATTTCTAAGTAAATTGCATATTCAAAGATTAATCTAGTACTACAGAAGAGTTGTAGAAGAGTTAGGTGCTTGCTTGTGTATGAATAAATATACTTCAAATAACACTTACATATATATCAATGTCAAGGTGTCAGTTCGTCTTTCGAAATGGCTTCTTTTCCCCTTTTACATTAAATATGTATTTCAGGTTTATGGTATACATGTTAACTCTCTCAGTATAGTTTCACCGTATTATATGTGGCAGTTTAAATGTAATATTAAAACGACAGATAAATAGGGTTTAATATACACCGTAATGAACGATATACACATGCCTTTTGTAACAAAGTAAAGATAAGTTTAGATTAAAAGGAGACTGAAATATGTTTAAAACACATCATAATCTGTTGAAGAACGTGTTAGTATTATATGGTTTATTATACACCGTAATGAAGGATATACACATGCCTTTTGTAACAAAGTAAAGATAAGTTTAGATTAAAAGGAGACTGAAATATGTTTAAAACACATCATAATGAACCATCATAATCTGTTAAAGAACGTGTTAGTATTATAAGAATGCTTTTGAGATTAGTAATCAAAAGGGATTTAATTCTTTAATTCAAGCAAATGTCTTTCACAAAGGTGTTTAGTTATCATAAATTGAACTTTGGGATTGAGTGATTTTTATATCAACTCTCCAAGAGGAAAATTTGTTAGACAAAGAGCCTAACACTTGTAACATTGATCTTTATCCTGCTTTTATAAGGAGTTGAAGACAGTCCATTTACCAAGAACGGCGACTTTATGACTACCTTTTCATGGGGTATATTACGGACGGTATAAAAAAACAGTACTGAACCTAATATTTGAAACAAAAAATGATGCATGAACTTACAGATATTTACAAATATTTTACTAAACTGAAATGTAACATACCTTTATTCAATATTCGTTCCCTTTGAGGAGAGTAACGAAGAGACATCGTCCACGCACATAATCAAAGAAGAAATAATGTATAAAAAGTGTGATTTCAAATATGTATGGGTATGAAGTACTGATATAAAGCTACACCCCAAAAAAAGAGTGACTTCATACCCTTCGTCAGAAAAAGTTATTTTAAACCCACAACAGAATTATGAACTATTTAAATAGAAATACATACTTTAAGAAGTCATACTTGTATATGTTTCGAAGATAGTTTTCTAAATAAAATGTTAATAAAATCTTTGTAGTAAAAATAACATTCACTTAATGTGAGTGCTTGTTTTCAAACACTATTTATTGTTTTACATTTGTTTTCACCTAATATTTAATCTACTTTCTGTTTAGTTTATAAATCCACATCTTTACATTATAGCAGGAGTTTTGAACTTTTATTTGTTTTTAAAACTTACGTGTTTTTCTTTTTCTTAGAGTGTATCAATTTATTTATTTATTTTGATTACAAAAATTAAATAAAAAGTTGCTGGCATGCGCTGCGCAAAATTTGTCACCGTGTTGAAAGAATGGAGTTGTGCTTATAAAGTTAGGCATGTGTTTACGTCACACCTCTAATTTTAGGTTCAATATATTACTAAAATATAGGATCAGAAAATAAAACATGAAGAGTTATGGCTGAACAAAGATTTTTAAACTTAACAATAAAAAGAAAAGCATGTTTACAATCATATTCCGTGGAGTATTACAGTTTAATCGATAACCAGTAAATATTCTTTTTTTTCTTTACATTACTTCAAACAGTTGTTCATCGATGATCTTTGCCCTTAGAGCTTGAGCCATATATAACTATAATGTAATATTTTAACGTAGTTTTTCATATTGAAACAGTTTAGATTAGTGGTTTGGAAAACATTATAATTGTCGTTTTAAGTTATCTGTACATTAAATGGGAGGTTGTTTGTGTTTTGGCGTAAAACTACGCTCTTCCTCTTGGGTGGAATCGAATCCTGGATTTTAACGTGTAAGTCCTCAAACTTACCACTGTTGACCAACCAGGGGTTAAATGGAGAGAACTAGGCCATGCAAGAGAGAGATACTATATTTGTGTGATCCCAACAGCAAAGTATCGTTTTCCTGTAGGAATTGTTATCTGTGAGAGAATACAGTCCGCTCGAGGAAAAAAAAGAAAAATACGTAATTTGGAAGCCTAGCATATCTTCCTGGAATCCAATAAGTGCCTTAATTGTCTCGTTTTCACTGCATTGCAAGATAGCCCCTATTGGGTTGTTATGAGATGCAGTGGTTTTCTTGTAGCATATATGCATATTCTGTACGCTGAACTTTTGTTACATTAATAAATTATAATTATGAAGGTATCAAGATGACATTTTTAGTTGTTGTTTTTTATGATCGGTACAATGCATTTAGTAGCATTAACGTACTTAGTCTCGATTTTCTTTTCTTCAAATAACATGCCGTCCTTTTTCAAAATAAAGCTTCTTATTCCGCCTCCTCCCTTTTACAGCCTATTTAAGTACAAACATATCACATACAAAAAAAACACACCACATTTCAGATAAAAAAAATCACATGCCAAAGCGCTCAAGTTATCGAGTTCTCTAAATGTGAAATCTCTCTTATTCGTGGCAAAAGTGCAAAACTTCCAAACGTAAACTTATCGGGCTTGAATATAATACGAGTCACTGTCTCATGCCTCAGCTGCTAAACAACCCTTGATGATGATTCACTATGTCTAAAGTATGCATAAGCACACATGCCATTACACTGTGCTTCCTGTCCTAAAAATAACACAAACCCTTGGCATATATTAGACAAGCAAAACAGATTGAGAGGGCAACGCATAACCGTCGCGTTTTTCTGCTTTAACCCTGTATAATTTGCGTCTTAACTTTTAATCTTTTGCTTGATAGGAGTGAGTGATAAGAAAGCTCAAATGCTTTTGTACAGTTTAACACAACTAATTCTAAAGCATGTTTTCACGAGAGTCTCCTACTTGCACTTCGTACATAAATGTGATGGGTTTTTCCAGTTTCTAGTACGAACGAAAATGATTAAATATTTACATAAAAGAAAGTATTTGGCCACACGACCATTTTTCCGTGACTGTGTGAATATCATCTGGCCACAAGCTTTCTCCCCATGTAGATTTTGTAATTCATGTTTTCAGATCTTGTCTACGCTGTAGCCTTTTATCTCGTTTATTAATCCATATACAATTTTCAAGCGATGAAGAATTAACCTACAACATATCGATCGAAACATCCTACGTTCTTCAAAAACGCCAGAAAAACAAACAACAATAAAACACACACTCATGTACTCTACTTTCAATATTTGTACATTTACGACTGCTACGTCTATGCGCGGGCTTATCTCAGCTCGGAAAACGTGCACGTATTTCCGTAGTTGTTATGGCGTTTGTCTACGAATATATTATAAAAACTGTTTTGCTGATTATTTCATCGCCCATTCCCATTTTGTATTTGTGTTTCAGTGTTGAAATGCGTGTCAATATTTTACGAAACTTTATTTGTTTTCTAGTTTAGTATTCAGTTCCCTGGAGAAGAAGAAAAAAATCAATTGAGCAGCGTTACTAGTTGGCGAGGGCACCAGTTGCTTATATGAATTACCGAGGAACGTGGTGAAAACTGTCGTACATAATACCAACGTCATTTCCTGATTGGATTATTTCACTTCCTGTTGTGAGTGCTTTCTACATAGTTTCACATATCGTTATTAATGTCAGTGCAATTGTCTGCGAAACAAAACGTGAGCGACTTATGAATTATATTCGCCAAGAATAGTATTAAACATATTTTAGTGTTAATGTTGATAGTTCAGATGCGAAGAAATAACTGCTAGTTCTCTTTACGAGAGCCTTGCGTTATATTCACGTATCGATTTTCTTCAGTTGGGGGGTATTTATTAAAGCGTGGCACAATCTCAATTTCCTACGTATCAACATGATGAAAACAATATTCCACTCTACGCACTATATCCTCCCATATCTTCTTCCGGTTACACTACTCAAGGCGTTTGTGGCGTCACGATATTTTACATAAGGGCTGATACAAGTTATTTGTCTAAGAAGCTCGTAAAGGTATACAACACGACAGGCCTTATTTCAACATTGGGTGTAATGCTTGATCCACCTTTAAAGGGGCTTTGCGTGCCCTGTTGTTAGCGTGTCCGGACTGTGAATCCGAGAGTTCATGGTTCATGTCTTGTTGCGGCTAAAACGCACTCTGCATTTTGGGACCGTCAAATCCCACTGTTCGGTCAGATAAAAATATCCCCAAAGTTGGCGGCGGGTGCTGTAACTACCTTCCTCTAGTCTAGTATATCAGTTTAAAACTAGCTTTGCACGAAACTTCTAAAACAAAGAAACAAATGTATTTGTACATGTTTTCTGTTACCAACAGACTGCTTTAAGTTAGTTAATCACGCTAAAGAAGAAAAAGTGTCTGCCACCCGCTTTAAACAGGACAGCTTCAATATACTTGTATTTTGCAAGCCGTTGTATCGTGTGACCCGTTTGTGACCGCGACCTTACATATCTTCAAGTAAATGTGACTCAATCACTGGCCAAGCATGCCTGTTCCCATGGCAGCAAAACCTTGGGAAAGAGAACCTGTGTGGCTAGTGTCTGAGGATGAAGGAATCGTTTGACATACTATGGTTTCTTTACTTGAAAAGCTAGTGAGTACTTACGAATGTGTTTATGCGTGTATTACCCATCTATATGCCACACACATATACGCATATATGTGTATACAGAAAGCGAAACATGGTTAATATCTCAGCAGAATAAGTAATAAGCGTAACTGTGGAAGTATTTGAGTGTTTGCATGTGTACTTTTTAGAAATATATAACCTTTACGTAAATTGCAATTCAGTTACAAAATTCACACCCTCAAGTCTCAATTCTAAGTTCCAGTAACTTGCATGCTTATATGCATCACTAGGAAGATCTGATCACGAAAGTGTGAACAATAAAGCCATAGAAAGGTGCAAAGGAATAATAAAATTGCCCCTTTTCAGCTGGCATTGCCTTATACGTTTCTGAACTAGGATTTTCGATTTCTCCGCTAGAGGGAGTAGATATATAACTTTGTAGAGAAACAACATTATTAAACTAAAGAGGTGAAATGACAGGAAACATGGTTCCATTACACGCGCTTCAGAAACAATCAATGATATAACTTAAGGAACACTTTAACCTTTGGCATTAAATGTTTTACTGTTCAATGAAGCACGTGGCCTCGACCTGTGTTTGGTGTGGTGTGTCGTAGAACGAGTTGACACACTCTAACGCCCACGTCTAAACTGGACACTCCCTTCAACGTCGTCCTTGAACATATTTTGTTCTCTCTCTCTATCCTGATCCAAGTTAAAGGCTTACTAATTTTTCTTGGTGGAACACTCACCAATCAACACTTGTCATGTAAGGTCTCATGGAAGTGCCTAGTGTATTAGGTAACACTAGCAGATGCTCGCTCAAACAAGTTAACAGTAATTTTTCTAAAAATAGTGATGAATAATTATAAAATGTGTAGTCAACCCAATCCCTTTGATCAGAGCGTATATGCAATATGTTTGTCTAGTGGGCCATTTACAACAGTCTTGTGTCATCCCATGTGTTATTTCAATAACAAAAATTGTACTGTGTTTGTTTTTAAGCAAAGGAGACTGAATACAACCCATTGTTGGCAAAAAAACAACAACTTTGGTGTCGATGTAATGGGTGCATCCAACACATTAGAGCGCTAAGCTTCACTAAGTAACCGAGGTGATTTTTTTTTTCCGTTGGATATCATCGTGCCTTGTCATTTGTGAGCGCTTCTCGATATTTGTCATTTCTATAAGTATCAAAGGGGAGATATTCGATTCAAACAAATTTATCCACATGGTGTAATAAAACCGTGTTGATTACTCACTATTTTGGGATAGGCAGGTTGGTAGTTGGATTCCCGTTGGTTTGTTTGAAGTTAAGCACAAAACTGCACAATGGGCTGTCTGTTCTCTGCTCCCACGGGTATCGAATCCCGGTTTCTAGCGTTGTAACTCCGCAGACATTCCGTTATGCCACTGGGGGGGGGCAAGAAATATATAAACCGAACCACAACGATTATATAATCAAACACGTTTCTCG
>NW_013665709.1:1044735-1048154 GCF_000517525.1 Limulus polyphemus
AATTGACCGTTCAGCATATACGAAGACTTACAGGTCGATGAAATTTTAGAAAATAGCAAAAAAATTAAATATATATATATATATATTGTAATATACTCTTTAAAATAAGCATTTTGATATACAGGTGATACAGAGCGTGACAGATAGACATTTGGCTATTATATACATAGATTAGTTGGTTAACTCTCATTAGAGATGAAAATCAAGGGATATATCATAACTATTACTTTTGTCTCCTCATATATATATTTTACCAAAGATGTGAATCCATTTTCATTCCTATAACTTGTGTTAAAGAACAGTACTGTATCTGAATTTATAGCGTGGAAAAGAAAACCTTCTATGGACAACTTATATACCCAGTAGGAATTAACTGTTACAGTTATGTTTGATACTTGTGAATGGGATCCTCATTTTGTAATAAGTTCCTATTTAAAAGTAAATTAATAGAAATAAGCAGAAGTTATAGTTGATAACACAAAATAAATAAAGCAAAAATAAACTTTGCTTTCATACTAAACAGAAAGCCCCCCCCCCCCAGTGGCACAGCGGTATGTGTGCGGAACTACAACGCTAGAATCCGGGTCTCGATACCCGTGGTGGGCAGAGCACAGATAGCCTATTGTGTAGCTTTGTGCTTAATTACAAACAAAACTAAACAGAAACTGGAGAATGGATTGCACATTACGTTATATAAATAAAATGATTGAAAAAATGCAAGTACATAAATAAACGACACAGTAAATACAATAATTGAAGTATATTACAAATATTAAGGAAAATACAAATGCAACAAAATCCCATTACCTTGTATAAATAAGTACAATAATTTCACTTTACTTCTTATATAAGAAAAATAAAGGTACAAATGCAAGCATTTCACATCACGCGGTATAAACGATGAAACCAAGACATAATTCTAAATTACACTGTTTGAGTGAAAAAAAAAAAGCAAGAGCGCTTAATAATCAATATATATATATATAAGCCAAGTCAGTCGATCACGCTCGATTTCTCTGAATTCCATAAGTTACACGAGTTCCACTTTTTCTCCTATAATACTTCCTCTTTTGATTGCCCGTTCCCATTTTAGTTGAATTTAATCGCTAACATAGACGTAAACAACTCCTAAATTTCGGCACTTTATCTGCTATATAAAAGCCTGTCAAGGAGGGAGTTCCCAGGACCAGATCAGGCATGGCGTTATATGTGTGACACCACATCATCCACATATTTATGACGTCAACCTAGGTAGGATCCGAATAGGAAAGCCGGGCTGTCTCCTGTGAAAAATAAGTCAAAAGTTAACGGAAATCTATGCTTGGGAATTATTATGAAAAAGCCTCTGTTAAACAGACTGAAGATACCAATTATCTGTAGGGGAAGAGGACGAGTTTTCCTCAGAAGAAGAACAGGTGTGTATGCAATCAAATGGTCATCATATGTTTTAATCTTTTATCTAAAGGCACCTGTATGTAGCATGTTTCTTCAGTTATATGTGGTGGATTCAGGAACAACATGTAGCATGTTCCATTGTATGTGGCATTAATGGGAAGTAGAGATGAGGAAAACTTGAAGTTGTTTGTTGGTAACCATGAGAATCAATGAACGATGTTGAATGATGATCGAGTATTATTTCCAGTTAGTATTTCCGCATCAATAAAATGAATATTAAGCTTATGTGGTTTTAAGAGAACTATTGCAATAATGACTTGATGTGATAAGAAAATGAGTTTTTATACCAAGGATTTATTTAGCATCGAGTGAAATTAATTTGTCGTTTGTTATGAAGAGATGTTTTGAACGATGATCGAGTATTTACAAGGAATGTGGTTTTAAGAGAACTATTGCAATAATGCAATTGATGTGATTAGAAAATAAGCTGTGATCAATGAATGCTGGGACAAGGATCGATGATGGGAAGAGACACTCTTTAGGTAAAGAGTTATTGTTTATGATAAGCTTTGGTTTCCTGGAGCTTGAAGGTCTTTTATTTTTATTATGTGTTTACGGGCGGCAAAGTTGCAAGTGCATATTGGGGGATTCAAATTTGGTAGGCTTTGGTTTCCCGAGTTTCAGGATTTCCACGTTACGCTTTATAAAAACATCCGAAACCATTATACCTTAAATCCTAATCAAATGATGAAACTACCTTTATGGAATACATATATTTGGTTTTTCACAACACTTGACGTTTGCCAAAACTCCAAAGTCATGGAAGACATAAGACTCATAGTTTATGTAGATATTACTCTGAATCTTCCGACTCCCAAGTGTAGGTGTACGTATGTCACAACGAAGATGTTTTATTACTAAAGGTTCGTATCATGATAAGTAAAAGAAAATATATGTCTTAATTAATTAAACACACTTGGGCTGTACCTTCAACATTTGTTATAGTTTTCTAACTTATGAAGAAAGTGTTCTACTGTTTCGACGTACTTTGTTATTTAAATATTAAAAAAACAACAGATATCGCCATTTCGGGAAATCTTTCATTCAGGGACCGCTTTGCCAGAAATTACTGGATTAATGAATAAATAAAATGTCGGTTATGTTTTTTCTATTATGATTATTTAAAAGGATCGAGATTTTTTAGTACA
This sequence comes from Limulus polyphemus, assembly GCF_000517525.1. Classification (NCBI taxonomy): domain Eukaryota; kingdom Metazoa; phylum Arthropoda; class Merostomata; order Xiphosura; family Limulidae; genus Limulus; species Limulus polyphemus. Next base: position 1,047,339 of record NW_013665709.1, read on the forward strand.
AAAGCGAGTGTACAGTAATTGATGTTTACGGCAGTAATATTATATGTAAACATAGGTATCACGCATTTATCTTGTAATGTTATATTTGTGGACAGTGTTAAACTCAAAGGAATTGCCGGTCAAGAAGGTTATGATATTTTAAAATTATACATGTATCAATGTGTTCAGCTGCAGAAAACAGAACTATTAGTTTAAAAAGACCTGTATATTTTGTCACTTTTTGAAAAACAAAAACATATTTAGACGAAAAATTTCTTGAAAATCTGCTATAAGCAGAAAATGTAACTAAAGTGGTAACAACTAACGGATATTTAGTTTAAATTAACTCGTATAGCTATTTGAGACAAATGGTTGATGTAAGCACAAAACTTTTAAACGCTAAAAGAATGGTAGATCAGTAAATACAAAAGGGCATTCAAAGTGTGGTCAGAACATTTTAAATGTATAAAAACAGCCAAGCCAGAATAAATGGGTCCATTTAAAGATAAGATATCTAGAGGATCCAAGTTGCATAAAAGGGCAAATCCAGTAAAGATTTAAAAGTGGGTCAGTTAAAGAAGAAAGAATTGTGGAAAACTTGGTGTCTTTAATTGTAACCGGGCTTGACACAACAGCAACTAAAGAATTGTGGAAAACTTGGTGTCTTTAATTGTAACCGGGCTTGACACAACAGCAACTAAAGAATTGTGGAAAACTTGGTGTCGTTAATTGTCACCGGGCTTGACACCACAGCAACCACAGAATTGGGGAAAACTTGGTGTCTTTAATTGTAACCGGGCTTGACACAACAGCAACTAAAGAATTGTGGAAAACTTG
>NW_013665709.1:1048910-1063698 GCF_000517525.1 Limulus polyphemus
ACAGTACTAAAGACTTTCTTTTGGACATTAGTAAAAAAACAAAGGACAGTAACTTAAGTCAAATTGGGGTGTTATATATATACGAGTATATTCTTAGATTTCACATAAAAAATTAAAGGCTGGTTCCTTGTGGTATCAGTAATAAGTTGAAAATGGTGTTATATTTATGTTCTTATAACTCTATATTATTAAGTATCATTTCACATAAAATCTCAATAATTATATATTTTAATGATCATGTATTTTGCTTTAGTGAAAATTGGTATATAAAGGAATAATATTTCAAAGCTACTGTGCTTTAGTGTTGTTGATAAACCAATGTTCGGTTTTTACCTTCCCCGTATGATGTTTGGTTTTTACCTTCTCGGTATGACGTTCGGTTTTTACCTTCTCGGTATGACGTTTGATTTTTACCATTTCTAGTCAAAATAAGAAATATTTCTCTTCAGAATATTAAGAGCAGTTGGAAAGTTCAAAAGAAAAATGTGCCGAATTGCAACTTGTAAAATCACTGTTTGACCTAATAACCAGCAAACAAGTAGCAAAGCTTGTGTCATTCACGGAGGCGGTGCTTAATATTTGGGGCACTAAGCAGGAATATGTTTGCCCCCTCACCCCCTAAAAGTACTTGTTGCATTATTTCTACAAAGCGAAAAATACACCAACACAACACGTACTTAAACTATTGTAAAAAGACATTTATACTTTGACACCAATATCGCTATAATTCTCATTTTATGCACAGAGCATATAGTGCACTTAGGAACTAATTAGCACCTAACTGAGAAGCGTTTTGCTGCAATTTTTAAACATACGTTCGTTACTAGATAAGTTTTTGGATCACTTTCATTAAAAAAAGTTTTTGTATTTTATTTCAAATGAGTACAATACTGAAACAGGCAAAATTAAGTGTTTTTATGAAAAACTAATAATAATTCCGGTGAAACTGGGGCTCCTTGAATTGCTCGTGGGCCTTAAATCACTTGCTTAATCTAACACCGCCTAATAGCATATATGAACCAGTATAACAATGCATAATACATTACGTGTGTAATCCGCAAGTGTACATGCTTATGCTTGCTTATAATGAATCGTAAATAAGTGTTTACAAATGACTAATTCTTTCAATAAATTATAGTAAAATGAACGTAAAATTCAATCTCAGAGCACCTATTTTTAAATATTTTCCTGGGCTCCAGACCCCCCTCATACTTTGCACACTATTCTGAGTTGCCTGACCAATCAAAAATTGCTTCTTCCACCGCTATTATCTGCTTTGCAGGCATTTGAATGCTCTATCTATCGTAAAAGTCAATAAGTTCGCTTGTTTCGACATACTTTAATAGTACATCAAACAGATAATTGTAATTTTGAAATGGTATGTAAAGTCTACATTATTCAAAACTGTTTCTTTAAAATTCATATTCCTTCAGAATTTGACACCTGTTTTATATGTTTGCAACGAAATGTAGAAAAAAGGAGAGTAAAAAATGCAATTGTAAACATAACCATTTAGTCATCCTAGGCTAACTTACATTAAAACATTGTGTATGTTTTATATTGAATAAACTGACAAAGTACACTGTAAGTGCCTCAAAAAACATAATCATAAATGTAGCACTTTATTGACCGCTCAAAAATATATACAAGGTCTTTTGTAGGTACATTTTGAGTTTCAATTAGAACTTCACACACTATTCCAGGTCTACAACATTATAAAAGTTATACCTAAGTTCATGAATGTGTTATTTTTTATTTTTACCGTATCTAAATCACGTAACTGTTTTTTTTTGTTGTTGTTTCTTCAAATATATCGTTTCAACACAATAACTTTCAATCCTTCAGCTCTCTTAATTTTAAGACCAAAACTAATCGTGTTTTATTTTTCTAAGGACTTTATAATAATTTTTGTCAATAAATCAGAAGAACGGTGTAAGGTTTAAACCTGAGTAGTTACAACAGTTGATGTACAGGAGGTTTCTCTATTGTGTTATCATCGTACCACATTGGGATGAATACTGCCCTGATCATGAACTCGCAACCAACAAGCTTTGTTTTTCACTATGAACTGAATAAGTCTCTTGTCAGACTTCTATTGCAGTGAATGTGGTAATAGCAACCACGGATATAATGGCAAAATTACTGAAGAGTTAATGATTTTTTTTTCTTTGGACAGTGGTACGTCATGAAGCATTTGTATATCCAGACGTGCCAATTACGGAGTGTAGAGCCATTATAGCCCAGCATACATGAATATGCATATATATATATAAGAATACTTTTCTAATTTAAAACCAGCTGGGCGGTATACTTCTACAAGGTGCAAAATTGGACTCTACAGACAGATACGTTTATGTTATTAGCCAAGGTTAAATGCCCTTATGTTTTGTTGTAACAGGTTTCATCAGATAAAGGTACCCGGTCAACTGGAGAACAAGCCTGCCCTGCACGCATAGGCCAGCAAAGGCCATTTCATCCCTGAGGGTATCTTAGACCTGCTTGTGCGGGACCTAACAAGTGTAGTGAGTCTCCTCCTCGGATTTGTAATGTCAACATGCTTGAAGCTAGATATAATTAAAAAACAAAACAATAAAGAATATTGGCTTGGATGTATTTACACGAAGACTGTACAGTTTGCTTATGCTTCACGAAAGTTTTCTTGGTTTTCAATATATTTGTCCAAACTGCTTTGCGTATAGTGAGAAAAATCTTAGCACGACATTTGTTATTTAAAAAAATAACGCCCTCATTATTGTAATCGTTCGTATTGGCTTGTGCTAAAACTATTTTTAACTTAGAGTCATGTAAATAAAAACTGATCATTGCATATGACGTATATCCAAATCTTTATAGCAGAATTGTCAAATGATTGTTGTTGTTTTTTGTCAGAATAATTTTGACAAAAGATTATTGTGTTTCTTTTATATATTCAGTGTAAAGATGAAACGATAACACTGTTGCTCTTGATATTCGGTCACAACCCTTCTAGCCTCTAGGACAGATATATATATATATATGTGTGTATTTCTCTAAAAAAATGTCAAAGCATCTACTTTTTACTCAGTCGTCACCGTTTCATATAAATTCAAGCATTATATTGCATCTTCAATATTTTCATACACGTGCGATCGTGGAATTCCCGTACATTCGTGCAGTGCGTGCTTCTAACTAGCACTACAGAATATTCTTTTGATTTAAATCATGGGGAATTGTTACGTGAAGCTATATATATAAATATATACGTAGTTGTGTTTAGTAGGTAATTGTCTAACGGTTAACCATTGTATTTTCAATTCAAGAACACCAGTGAAGGTCATTCATAGTCTTGTTTGTTTGTTGTTGTTTTTACTGTTCTATAGTTTTAATGAATTATAAGTATATATATATATATATGTAATGACACTTTTCTTCCTAATAATTGGTACATTTATTTTTTTACTTTTATTTGTTTATTTTAATTCTAGCTTTAGCGTGGGGAGTCTTTCCAGTGTATTATACCCTATATCTGTAGTCACTGTTTTTATACTTTGTACCTCTAATAATTTAAACTGACAAGATTCAAACTGATTCTGTACAATCATATTTGCATCTCATGCATTTCTCTCTCTGTCTCTTCGATTTGCACGAGTTGAGTAGAGGCGCGCCTAAATGCAGGCTTTCTAACCCGTTACAAAAAGTGGGCTGACCACCTGCAAAGGTCAATGGACCCAAACAACACCATGAGGCGTTGCTTAGCGAGATTTAACATCACGTGACACTATACAGTGCTTTGTCATCACACGATGGCGCTCTCGGCCTGCGATATGTTCGAGAAATCAAGTTAGTACAACTGTATTTGGGGTCGTGGCGCTCCATGTGACCTTTCTCTGTTACATTTAGATGTAACGTTTGTTTATAACACATAGTTTGCTCTGTAGCAGAAACATGATGATATATTAAGTTAATAATACAGGCAACGACACAGTGAATAAATAAATTGTAATGGTGGAAATTCAAGATAAAGGCTTAAAACATCATTTATTAAGGCCTAAGATTAATTAAAAACAGATCATATATAAATTTTCATTCACAATCTAGGTTTCTGAGTAAATTACAATAGTAACAATACACATAGTGATGGAATCTCTTAATATTATAATTAACACTAACTTTATGTTTTGTTGATTTAAAGTTTTCAGGTTTGTAAATATTTTGTCCTCAAAAATAACGATTATTAAACAATTATGTTCCTTCCATAAAGCATATATGTTTTTTCATTCAGTGAATGGCCATCTTCAGAATAAGAATTTTGAATAATAAATGTTTTATTTGGTACCCTTAATTGGATGTCTCAAGCTTCGCCATAAATGTTTAAAACGATATTTTGTTGTGTATATCTGTGATAAATAAACAGTGGTTCTTATATCTACAAATAATAAAGTGAAATTCTGTGGCAGTGGATGTGTTTTCATGTTTATTAGCTCTCTATAGGTCGCGGGTTCGAATCACATCACCGAACATGTCTATTCCGTCGTCGGTATGTTATAATGTTACAGTCAATCCCACTGTTCTGTTAGAGAAGCCCAAGACTTGGCAGTGGATGGTGTTGAATAGCTGCCTAGTTTATGACTTCAAAATTAGAGACGGCTAGTTTAGATAACACTCGAGTAACTTTGCGCGAAATTTAACAAATAAACTATTCTACTTCTTCATGCCGGTAGCGTTACTAGAAATAAATCAGTATGATAACTTGTAACGTTCAAACTTGATATCCTTACTGTGTGTGTGTTTGTTTAGCAAAAACCTTGATTTAATATTAAAAGTTTCTGTTTTTCATTATTGTATCAGTCTGCACTATACTATACCCGGAAAGCTAGAAATTGAATATATATACAACTTGATAAATCAGGTATATTTCCTTTTCTACTTAAATCCGAATCCAAGTCGATTAATTATGAACTAATTAATTATACTACATCATACCTCACTAATATTTGTTTGGAGTGTTGTTTTGTTTGTTTGTTTTTAATTATGCATAAAGCTACACAAGGGCTATCTGTGCTCTACCCACCACGGGTATCGAAACCCGGTTTTTAGCGTTGTAAGTCCGCAGACATACCGCTGTGCCACTGGGGGGCTGTTTGGAGTAAACATTTTAAATGTTTTTTCGAACAATAATTCGCTTACAACTTTTATTCCAACCAGTTCATAAGACAGTACTTCATACTGGTTTGTAATAACTTTACACTGTAGAGGTATTATGTAAAAAAATATTCTTACTTGAACCTTGGATATCATGGAACACCATATATTGAAAAAAAACAACGAACATCTAAAAAGACGAAGCTCTGTTTGGTTTTTACCTTCCCCGTATGATGTTCGGTTTTTACCTTCTCGGTATGACTAAATCTATCTATTTACCTAGAAACAATAAAGTAAAAGTTTAAAAAGCACTACAGTAACTGTGATTAAATGTTGATTCTGCTTCTACCCAGTTTTCTGGACCTGCTCCGGCGCACATGGATAACATAGCGAATTGACCGACTATTAGTTGTTAAAAGAGTAGCCCAAGAGTTGGCGGTGGGTAGTGTTGACTAGCTACCTTCCCTCCAGTCTATCGCTTCAAAATTAGGGACGGCTAGTACAAATAATTCTTGAATAGCTTTGCGTGAAATTCAATAAAAAACAAAAAGCTATGACGTACAAGCGTATAGAAAGATACTTGCCTTTGAATGGGTTAATGAGTCACATTTCTGATCTAATGCGCTTTACTATGTGTTGCAGAATCATAGGGCTAGAGGCAGTCACAGAAAAACTATGCAAAAAATCTGCGGAAATTTTAAATATATATATATCTGAGAAGAAATTTAGAAATTCTGCACTATTCTGCTGAATATCGTCTGCGTTTAATATTTGTAGTAATAGTTGCCACTTGTTATAAAAAGTTAAATTAAGTAGATATACTAACGATTTACAGGGAAAATATTTTCGATTCAATGTACTAGGCATTTTATCAGTAAAATCAAAACAAAAATATAGAAATATAATTTATTTATACATTACAAATAATTCTGTAATAAATAATGGACATTAAAGTACAGTAATTTGATTTCCAAATTATTGAAAATACGTTTCTTGTATACCTGCTGTTTATCATTACAAAAATAAACTTGCAATTATAAATTATGCCTACACCGCTTATCTCACCGATTGTCATTTTCTTTTAGCCAGTCTCACGCACACACATAAAAACTAGCGGAACTGACGTCACCTGCTTACCTTTCATGAAGCATTTCTCCCCACCTTTCTCTCTCTGTTTTTTATATTTGCCTCCACTCTCAAATACTTTCCATTTGCATTTAACCCCCCATCCGTTGGTTCAGAGGCAAGTCCGAGAGCTTCTAACGCCGCTAAAAATTGGGTTTCGATACTCGCGGCGGGCATAACATAGATAGCCTATCGTGTATCTTTGTGGTTACCAACAAAAAACAAACAAAAAAATGTCACTCTGGATGATTTTTTGACATACACACATACATGGATCAAATCTCAATCAGAAAAAAGTGAATCTCTAAAACAGTGGATTTATCTGTTTATCAAATTTAACTGTTAATAGTTAATATATAAAAGCTAGCTCAGCCATCATTACAAATACGTGTAGAGTAGCAGAGGTTGTTATTAAGGGTTTTCGTATTTTTTATTCTTGTTGATCTACTTGCCTTTTAACAGATTATGAGGTGATTTGCCGTCTTAATTAAAGTTTAAAAAATGTAATATTTGTAGTCAAATTCAAGTGTTTTCGTTCCTTTGCTCGATTGAGCCTTTTATTGATGACTCAAAGATAAAAAGGAAACCGTTTTTGTTATTAACAGTGTAATAGTGCATGTTTTAAATAGCATCTCTTTTCAATTTTTTTTTTAATTAATTTATTTTTATCAGTTTAACTCATGGGAATCTCTGCAGAGAAATTTTGTTTTTCTATCAAATGAAGCGCTACTCGAACAGTAAAATAAATCTTGTTTGTGTAACAAAAATACTTCAACTCCTTTCTCTCTTGACAGACATGACTGCATTAGATAAGGAATGTAGATGGCTTAATTACTGTTCATTACAGCTATGAAGGCAGTTACGTCTGCAAGGAATAAACACCAAAAACGAAGAACCCTAGTCATCGTGTGGCTAGTTTACAGAAAATGGTCGCTAAAACATGTCAAATACTAACAAAAACCAATACTTAAAAAATGTGCCTTTCCCGTTCTTCTCAAAACTGCTTCTTATTTATTTATTTTTATCATAGGAGTTATTAACAATTTCGCGGGAGCCTGCAGATTCCGTGATTTCACAGTAATCCTGTTGTACGGGTTTGACCGAATCTAGCTATGACATTGTCCTTGTCTAGGCCTCGTTAGTTCACAGCCAATCACACCTACTAAGAAATATGTCTGAGTGTAAGGCACACGGTTATACTAACAGTAAGTGCAATAACAAAGCGTTACATTTTCACCAAGTCTCCAAATTTCCGTCATATCCTAAGAAAAAAAGATTGAAATAAGAATTGGCGACATAACGTACGAATCAAACGCGCCATGAAGTCTATAGACATTTCCTTTTGGTAGAAATATTTGTTTGTGTTAGGAACATTTAACCCCTGATTGTTTCAAGGTGCACTGACGAACAAATTCATGGGTACAAAGACTTAAAAATGCCTTGTAGAAGGAGCAGTGCAAACGCTTTTCAAACATCACCCCTCTAGACAGAACCAAGAGAGAAGAACGACTGGAAACCAGGAGAAAGGAAAAGGTTCCTTGAAATATATTTATACAACCATGGCCGGGTTATCTGTTGGCCCCAGACCCAGGGGTCCATGTCTTAAGAGGGCTCAGAAGAACATTGAATTGTATTTTTGGTTCACATTCTTACTTGAGTGTCTTTATTTATTAATCGAGTTATATACTTTATCTCGGTTAATATTGTGATTACGTTTCCTTTATAAAACAAATTTGCTATCTTTTGCCTCCCAGTGGCACAGTGGTATGTCTGCGGACTTACAACGCTAGAAACCAGGTTTCGTTACCCGTGGTGGGAAGAGCGATAGCCCATGGTGTAGCTTTGTGCTTAACTTCAAACAAACAATCATTGCTATCTTTTTTCTATCCCTTTTGGTAAAAAAATTAATTCGAGAACACTCGGACCTAGGTGATATGCATGGTGCGCAAAACAGACTACATATAGGGTTCTTGATCGGTTTCATCCACACACAGGGGAGTATTGTTATGAATGTAGTCGTTGATAAGGTATATGTTGGGGTTGGACTGTTGGGGGTTTAATTTTTTCGGGCTCGTGCTAGTTAATCCGATACTATATACAACTGTTCTAGAACATCACTTCTCGATTCCAAATTTATAAGGTGGAGGAATGGATGAGTAGACAAGCAACATTTGTATGTCACGAGCTGAATGCAGTGTAACATATGTGATATTACCCATGAAACACGCAACCACTAACGTCCCACACTTATTAGCTCATTTTATGGTTATTATTACATAATAATAACTAACACGTATAATTAAGCACACATAATACCTTCACGTACAGTAAAGATATATCAGAAACAGAGTTTCCTTTTAAGTCATCAGTCTTAACCAAGTGGCTGTGGAGGGCGAATCAGCATTAAAATAAGAAAACATTTGCTATATAAATATTAGTATATGTGCTATAATTATTAAACCCTAGTTCAGATTAATATCTACCAGTGGAATTTTGTGTCAAGCTGGTCCTCTTTTGTTTACTAAATGTTTTATCTCTTCGACAAGGAGAAGAATAATAACGACGACAAGAACAATAATATTACTTCTTTCTGCCTGCTTGTTTTTCATAGTCTAAAACATACGAAGGTATTATTTTTAACGTGATGTAAGAGAGTTCAGAAGCATAAGAATAGTGGTATTCCAATATTTCGAATAGCCATGACAATAACCCAGATTTGGCCAAAATCGGTCATGTGTATAGAGTCACGGCAATGTCACTCCATCTTTCTAACTTACCTGGATTCACTACAAGGTATCTAGATACTTGTAGTGGTTCCAGATAAGTTGATAACAGTAGCAGTGTGATCAGTCTTAACGGTGAGCACGCAGAATCACATTCACCTGAAGTTGAAATTGAAACAACTACCATAAAACCACAATCTAATTAACAATATAGTTATTCATAACATACTTTAGGTATTGTTATAGGCATAAATCATTGTTCACGAACATTATATTATATACTGTTTCTGAGGCTAGCCCGTAACATCGGTGAGGGGATTTTTTTTCTATTATGCTACAGCACATTAAACAGCTCCCAAGTTTTAGATGAACGTGAGGTAATTTTTTTTATTATTCGAAACTCATCTGTTACTGCGACATTTTTCAGCAGACCGTTGTTCAAATAACACTTTTCAGTTAAAAGTAAGTAAACGCCTCGTTGTATATAAAATTTTAAAATAAGTAAAAAGTACTCAGTCTGACTGATAGGTAATTAAAAAGGACGATGAAAATTGACGACATCTGTATGGTTAATCGACAGGTGATTGTAAGTGACTACTCTAACATCTTTGTCTGGTCAAGGATGGGTTGCTTATGCTTAAAAGTATGCCATTTCTGGTTGGTCATCAAATAATGTGACTAGATGTTGAAAATATGTCGTTTATAACTGGCCAACATGTTACTCCTAATTGATCAGTGTTGAAAAAATGTCTTCGTCTTATTATTTGATAAAAGACGTTTAGAATACGGCATTTGAGTTAGTCAGTAAGTTGCAGAAGTGTCGCTTTTGATTAATGTTTTTAAGAATGTATAAAATCTGCCTGTTTCTGAATACTCTGTGAAGAAGATGGCTATGCTGATTAAAATATCAAGTTCTGTTAAAATGCATCATCTATAGTCTCACTTTTCAGTAGAAACTATTGCTTACAGAGTTGGTTAGAGAAGCAAAAAAGGTTTGTTTAATCAACAGTTTTCGGACGGGCGAAAGTTTGTCCATCAGTCAGAACACTAGGGATTAAATAAACCTTTTTTTATGCTTTTCAGTAACGTATTTCGGCAGATGTTGAAAATATATCACTTCAGGATCAACTGGATACCAGAAATATATTGACTGAGAAAACAAAACCAATCACCTCTAATCCAATCTATTTATCAAAACAGAAGTTAGTTAATAGTTCAAATATGTTTAATTTCCGACCAGCTGGTTAGTAAAAAAGGGTGCTGAGGATTAAAAATGGGTCATTTCTGGATTAGGTGGCTAGGGATAAAGTTTGGATCAGTAGTCAGTATCAACATACTTCACATCTGTCTCGGCAGATAATTAGATACTTTATTGGAAAATCAAAGCTAATATCAAGCTCATCTGATTCAGCAGTTTTGTAAGAATGATTGCTCAATAGATAAGAGGGAATGTTTGCTGGAGATTATTGTTAGGTCAGAACAGGTCAGTAAATATGTTGATAAGGGATTTTAAATGAATACATCTGGCTCAGCAGGACAAGAAATATATTTGCTGGAGATTAAAAATCAACATATCTGGTCAGCAAGAATGTTTGTTAAAGGTTTAAAAACAGTACCCCTGGCTTAATCGATCAATAACAATGTTTACTGGTGGTTAGAGATCAACACCTCTGAGCCAGCAGCTCATTGTGAATATTTGTTACAGATTTAAAAAATATTCCCTCTGGCTAAACAAATCAGTAAGAATGTTTGCTGGAGCTTAAAGATGAACACCTCTGGACTAGCTGGTCAGTAACAAAGTTGAGTGAAGGTTCAAAATGAACTTCCCTCATTCTCCTAGTCAGTAAGTAAATCTGCGAACATTAAAAAATTATCAAATGTTGTTCAGCTAATAATTAATAACATTTACTATGCATTAAATGTATTTCGCTTGTTGTTCATCAGGTTAGTAAGAAATATTTTTCGAAATGATAAATGAATACTTCTGAGTCATGGAATCAGTAAGTAAACTGAGGGATAAAAAATTAACCCATTTATGTAAGCAGGTTAATGGGAAAGTGACTGAATGGGGAAAAACGAATATTTTGACTCAGCAGATTAGTACACATGTTTGCTGGGATTCTAAAATTAGTAGACCTGGCTCAGCAAGTCAGTAATAAAATTTGCTTCTATTTAAAATGAATGCGCCTAGTTCTCCTAGTTGATTTTGAAGTTTATTGAACGTTAAAAAATTATCAACTGTGGCGTATTTGGTAATTAGGAAAAGAGACTGGAAGTCACTACTTGGTGAGCTACAGGTGAAGTTCATTTAGTGTGTCACATCTAGCTTACCATGAAAGTCAGTAAGAAGGTTTGTTAGAGTTGGATAAAGTTAAAAAATGAGCACTCCTGGGCCAGCAAATCAGTAAGAATGATTGGTGGAATTTAAATATCTATCAATATTTGTTCAGTTCGTAAGTAAGGAAATTGACTAGAGATTAAAATAAATATATTTTTGCAAGTAAGTTGTTCGGAAGGTTAAATTATCTAATATCTAGCTGGAAATTATATTTAGTGATCCCACGATGATCAAAATGGGCTTGTTTGTTTTTGAATATAAACGGGTTGGGCTAGAAAGCGATAATGAGTCCATTTCGCGAAAAGGACACTAGGTATGTGAAAAAAGGTCTCGTAATGATGAATATACTCAATTAATTGTCATTAATTTAACTAGTTCTGAAAGAAAACAATAGAAAGTATGTAATATTTTGTTCACGTGCCATTTTAACTTGTTAAACAATAGTTTTACTACTCGTCAGGACACTAGGAAAAGGAGATTGACGGTATACTAAATAAGAAAATGACTCATTAAGGTAAAGGTAATCAATTGATTGTTAATATTTGATATTTCTTTTTTGCAGCAAATACATACATCTTCATTAGTATCATTTCATATAAAGCTGCAAAAATAACAACTACATGATTTACATTATCATACTGACTCCTTATCGTAAACTGAATGCCCTTTTCGCATTCTAGGCCTACCAAATATAAAAAGGGGAAAAGGACAGTGAAGTAAACTTCAGTATTTGATTATAAAAACCCGTTGAATTACGATTCTGGTTAGGTAAGCTGTGGTTGTGTTTTTTTGGTGGCACATTGGAAGTCTTTACCATTTGCTGATAGACCTAAAGCTGCTTATGAAGTTCATTATTGTCTTTATATTATGTTCGTTTATTTACCCGTGTGTTCGATATGTAACATCCATTGTGATGTGCGAAATTATGTGGGAAGGATGTGTCCACTAGTGAATTTCAGCCGCTACATGTACTTGTATTGATTTTAGAAACGGTATTATCATTATTATTATTTTGTACCAAATTATACATATTAAACTTACTATGCTGGTAAATTATAAAACAGCTTCATAAATTACCAGGAAAGGGTGATTGCATGCGTATACTGAGTATTGTGGAAGTTTCCCAATATATATCATTGGCTAAGATAGGATTCTGTGAAGTTGATTAGTTTAGAAGAGGTTAACATGAACTAAAATTGGTTTTCTGCTACTAGTAACTCAAGTAATTGCTATGCAGGTTTTTATTTTTTATATGTTTTGTCATTATAAGCATAATAAAGATTTATATTATATAAACATTGTGTAGGTGTATACCTGCGGTCAAACAGCAAAGTAATATGTAAAAATTGTAATAGTATATACTTCTTGCCGAACAGTGATATCTTGTGTAAATATTGTATTGGTGTATACTTTTGATCAACCCTCAAGGCATTATGTAAACATTGCATAAACTTATACTCCTGATTCAGCAGCGAGAGATAATGAAAATATTATATAGGTGTATTCTTCCAGTCCAACTGCCAGACATTATATAAAATAAAAAAAAATAATAATAAACCTTAAAGTTATAAAACAGTGACAACAAAATAGCAAATTTATAAACAATATCTTAAAACAGATTTGAATTTGTAGAGGTTCGAGCGTTTTATTAGCTGGTGCATCTTAATCTTTCACGTCTTATTGAAAATATTGTTTCAGTTACTGAAATTGATATGCATTAAATGAAACAGTGGAAGCTGTGTTGTCACTGTACATAGAACCGAGTTTTAGACATTGTCGATTAAAAATATCAACGAAGACGACCCATTGTCTAATGTTCAGTAAGCATTTAAAGTAAACTTGGGGTTTAATGTTTACTACATATATTTTAATATGATGGCAATTACATTATCAAGAATAATAAACTATGATTGTCTTGACTGAAATCTCGTAAATCCAATATAAACGTTACAGAATAATGTATCACAGATTAGTTCACAATTTATCTGAGCTAATCCTAATAAGGTATAGATTCCCCGTTAAAAGCTAACTATGACCTTTTCTCGGTGCTTCTTTAACAATAACTTTTTTCAACGAAAGAACTCCGTGATAGAGAAGTACCATCAGTAAGCAACTTGAATTTGATGTCCTAATCGTAATTTATGCCTAGACGTTAATGCGTTTACCCGGAAGATAACTCGTCTAATTCTAGGTACCATAGGTAACAGTAGACCTTGCAGGAATAGATGTTGGCATAAGAGCTGTGGTCGAGTCTTCTATGAAGAAAGCAGATTCAAGGCTGTGGCTTTGTGCCAATCCCTGTTCTTGCTCGTCTAGCAAGTGTGGTGCAAGTGGTTACTGACACACGCTACTTATCCTGTACTTGTAGTACAGTGTATTTGCACGTACATTAGTTAGGCTGCTATCTTAATATAACCTAGAATATTTTAAAATATGGATTTTTAAAACCAATAACCTAGTTTTAAGTATATTTTTATATATTGTTATACTTTATAATGCTTCACAAAACTAATGAAAAGGGTAAAAAACGTGGTGTTAACTCCATTTCATGTATACTTATGGTCAGGACTACTAATTTGTTGGACTTTTCATATGGTTAATCTTGTATAGAATATGTAATTAAATAGGTAATAAAAACATTACCTGTGAATTAAATTTAATCGGCTTGAGCGGCGATTTAACTCCTATACAGCTACCTAATAAATATCAATATCATAAATGCGGTATATTTATTAATAAGTGGAATAGTCTTATGTTCATGCACTGTGAAGTTGCGTAAACAGAATATATAAATGAATATATTATATATATTCAGAGATGTTCGTATATTTCTCTGAGAAAACTTTTTTCTCTTGTAAGTATTAATAAAATTAGATAATTCTCTATAAATTCTCTACTTAAAACACTGTCAATAAAAAATAAATTATTGGGTAAAACGATTGAAGGATTAGCCATAAAAGTAGTAGAAATCTATAAGAGCCATGCAGTATAAATAAACCCAAACCTGGTTTAGAAAAATTTATATTGGGTGACTAAGGAGCCGTAACTAATTTGTCCATCAGGAAGTTAGAGAAATCAGTCTCGATTGTACCTTATGCATTATATTTTCACATAAAATTTCTTACAGCTACATAACCTATATGTTTGATACAAGTAACTCATTAACGTTTTGAATTAAATTGGGATCGATCATTACATTATAATGCATCCAAGGCTGAAAGAGTGAGTATATTTGGTGATGGGATTCGAGCCCGAAACCTGCAGATCGTGGATCGAGTGCCCTAACCACCAGGCCATGTAGTCACAGCAGAAAAATTACATACTCCACAAACCTGCCATTATATAAAAGAAAATGTTAAGATTTAATTGTTAAGTTTTGTAAAAATTATTTTAGATGCCCTGTTTCGATGCTTTATTGTCAACTGAACGTCTTTAATTGCTGTTGTGTCAAGCCCGGTTACAATTAAAGACACCAAGTTTT
>NW_013665709.1:1064698-1067416 GCF_000517525.1 Limulus polyphemus
GCCTTTAAAGTTAGGAGTAGGAAACATTGTTCACTGCTTTAAAAAAACCCGTATTAAGTTCCTATCGTTCTCCGTTAGTGTGGTGTGAAGTAAAACCAGCAGCAGACTGACAAAGATCATCTCTGATTTATGCTCTAATCAAATGGAACGACAGGACAAATTAGAATGTGTTGTAAACTATTCCTTTGCTCTATATATACGTAATAATATAGGTTTAGCAACTTAGAACAAAAAGGAAAGATAAAAGAAAATGTACAGAAGTCATAGGGAAAATAAACATTATATTCTTAAAGTTAAACAAACACGTATCTAATGTCAGTTGTACATATTTCAGGAAATAGAATGCCCTGATGGCACAGTATACCAAGAATTGATATGTATATGACTGTTAATGTCATCCCATTTGACTAATAAATTAAGAGTCAATTGTGTATTTTTCTCTATGAATCCAGACTTCTGGGACATCCTGTATATAATCTTTCTTTATCCTCTGAGTGATATTTACAATCCTCCTCTACTACCCAATATGTTACCGTTAGGTATCATTTATAGAAGTGCTTGAACGTGACGTCTTTTTATCAATGGCAAAATTGTGTTACATAAATTATAAAAGTTAAATATTAGAAAAACCATGTTTTTTAAAAATTCACACACATTTTTATCGGTTGTACATAGTAAAACTTTTGTATATTTTATCCACAACATTTCATCACGTTTACCTGGTATCGTGTGGTGGCATACAATAACTGGGGCTAACGGAATTTAATTTAAAAAAAAAGAATCACGTGAGAATCTAAAACAGTAGTAACCTACAAGCATACGACCGACCAATTATGAACAAAATAAAAATTTATCAATGAACTGTCAAGTTTAAATATAATAAATAAAACTTTTAGGCCTGAATCTAAGTAGTGAAATACGTTCTGTGTATAAAAGAGAAGGGAATTAAAATAGATATAAAAGAACACCTTTGTATTTGTTATGAATAGGGTTATGTTTTTTAATTAATAGAGCTTCTTTTATTTTTCATATATTAATGTTGTCTTCTCTGCTAAGAATTTTTACCCGAGAAGAATAAAGAAAAATGGTTTTTCGTAGACATACGTTCAAAAACATGAAATGGAAATTTTAAATGTTCCCGCAAACGAGTAGAAAGTTGTCTGTTAGTCTCACCAATATAACAGGTTTTATAATATGTACATTCAATTGTATACACATTTACCGAAGAATCATTATCCATATACTTTTTAGACAGCAGTTTACCTAGCTTCTTTCCAGGTAATAATGTAAATTGTACTTTAATGTCAAATTTATATTATCTGACCGTTTTTAACCAGATTTGTTTGATAGCATGAGATAAGTTTGGGATGACTGGTAAAATACAAGTGACAGGGATATATTCGGTAGAATCATTTTCTATGTCACTTTGTGGTTTATATTCAAAAGAAGCAATTATTTTATTAACAACAGTAGGAGAGAAATTGTTTTAGTTCCCGGTTCTTTATGCCACCTGATGGTGCCTGGTGAAACGTTGTGAATCAAACAAACAAAAGTTTTACTGTGTACAACCGATAAAAACATAAATTACAAAAGTGTTTGTTTTATAGCTTATTTTAGCCTTGAGATTTAATTTGCTGTTATTTTGTTTTTTATCAAATAGTTTAAAGGCAGAGTTTTGTTTTTCTAATGTAGACAGAATGTCAACTTTTGAACTGGCTCATGGACCAAAGTTCATGGTACATATAGCATGTGACCAAGTCGTCACTCTGACTATTGTTGAGAAGCATACACTATTTTTTATGTTATTTTTCGCTGAGCGCGACTAGATATATACTTGATTAGTGTGGAGTTATATGAAGCGTCAAAATAAAATATGTATTACGTTTTAGCGGTGTGTTCCGTGTGTTCACGAAATAAGACCTCAAACTTGAAAATATGAAAAGGAAAAATATAATTCAGCTTTCGTAAAAATGACTGTTATAGTTAGTAAACTTGCGAGTTGTGTGATAAGAGGAAAACTGTGGGCCGAGAGTAACCCAATGGTTAGCGTGCCGGAACTGTGAATCTGCGGACCCAACGTTCGCGTCCCGTTATGACGCTCCACATTCTCAGTCGTGGGTTCATTATAAAGGTGACGATGAAACACCCTATTCAGTCAAATAATAATTGCCCAAGAGTTAGTTAAAATTGGTGCTGTTAACATACTATACTGCTTTTCTTCTCGTATGTCAGTTCAAAATTATGAACGGTTAGCGCAGATAGCCCTTGTATGGCTTTGTATGAAAATCCGAAAACAATAATAAAATATTTCTTATTGTGAACTTAGGTAAATCATGGTTACGCTTTTATTAAAAAATATTATAAATTCAAAGAAGTGATTGCGTCTGTAACCAAGGGCGTACAGGGAAGGGATTCAGTCCGTGTTCAGTCAGACACGTACGCACGCACATACGTGCATTTATAGATATATATATAAAAGATAATATAGAAACTCGCCACTTTAATCTACAACAATAGTAGGTGTCGGGAAATGCTTCAGACTGCATCTTTAATCGCCTAAACATTTTCAGCATCACCTCTGAATATTACAGTTACAGGTAGTCGGTTTGTTTGTTTTGAATTTCGTGCAAAGCTAGACAAGGGCTATCTGCGCCAGCCGTCCCTAATTTAGCAGTGTAAGACTAGAGGGAAGGCAGCTAGTCATCACCACCCACCGCC
>NW_013665709.1:1068319-1074667 GCF_000517525.1 Limulus polyphemus
ATTAAGACTGAAAATGTGAGTTTTTCGTTTTTTCTAACGAATTGCACTAAAGTGAATTGATTCATCAAGCTAATAAAACCAAAGCTTAACTTGCATTAAACCATCATTCTCTTAGGACTAAAACGCGAGTAGATTTGCTTTACAAACATATGACTAACATATTAATAGCAGTGTTTTAAGCTATAGTGAACTGTGGGTCATAATGATGACGTTAAATTAAGCCTAGATAACTTGAAGTCAAGTTTTTCTAGTACATTCGAATATTACAAATACAAGATAGTTGTGACGATTGTACTGTTCTCAAGACAGAGAGTTGAATCAGTCAGTGTGTTGTCGAAGTATTTAGATCTGTGTTTGCTATTGCGCTTATTGAATTACTTTATACAAGTAAGTTGACTTTATGTTATTCCTAGTATAATTATAACACTTGAACGACATCTATAGGCCTACAACTAGTTATGACAGTGTACAAGTTTTTAAGCTAGTTAGAAACGTTAAAAGAGGAAATAAAGGGATTTGTTCTCATCAAGTGGGCTGAACGTTGAATTATTTTTTTAACAGTTTAAAAGAGTCCGTTAACGAAGGAACAACGTTATAATGGTTGGCATATTTGTAACTTAATTTAAACATTTGGCCTAATAAATAAACATAGTGCAAGGCTTACCTGAAACACTACTTCATCGAGATCCGTAGACTGGTTAATATTTTCATCACAACATCTTTCAAATGCTCCATTGAGTCACCTAACAATTTAACTATTTTGTTTTATTTTTCCAAAATTTTCAATATACAAATGTCAACCTGTCTTTGAAACATTAATTTGCTTTGGTTTCATCTTTCTTCAAACTTATTTTCTCGCCAAAACTAAACATTCTGTCATGCACAGTTAGAAAACTACTTGTGAGCCTTTAAAATTGTGGATCAAACGAAAGACTAGTTTATTCCAGTAACAACAGAAATTCCCTCTCTTAGTTAGCACTATTATTGTATAGAAAGTTGAGTTTTAAACATGAATTGCTAACGTAAGCTATAATAAGTACACATTTTAGAAATATAAAACTATAAAAGCTTAATAAAAAAAAAACTGATAATCATTATTCAGTTACTTTTTGAGCTAAACAGTTGAAAGTTCACTCTCTAACAAATACCAGTTTCCTATTTCCACATTTTCATACTAAGGTAACATGTAAAAAAAAATATTTAGTAAAAATTAATGCAAATTATAAAATCCGATGCTGTATCACGTTTTCCCTGTTGAAGGGTTCAGTTTTAAAGCCAACGCTTTCAAACAACATATTTTTCTTTTCCGTTAAAAAAATCATTACATCATTTATTCCACCGGTATCAATATGTAACTGACTTCCATCAACCCGTATTTCTTTTTTATTAATTTTAAATTTTATGTATGGTAACATTAAACCACAATCGTTTCATACAAAATTAAAGAAAAAATAGGATGCATCTTAGATTTAGGCTTAGTGAATGTACCTAGAGTGCAAAGTGCGCATGTCAAGAATAAAGTTTACTTCTTTTTCTTTTTTTTTACCTCTTTCATCAAACTCGAGTAGGAGGTGTAAATGTATGAAAATGAAAGAAGTAAAAATCAGTGTAAAATATATTTTTTACACTTTTTTTCTCTTAAAGTGCCTATACACATTTTAAAAGTAATTTTCTACTTCTTATCACTTTAGACGTAATAAGTACCTGACATCAGTGGTGATGTTTTTCATATCATTCAAGTAAAATCAAAATGCTATCATAAGCTGTGTTTTCAATGTTATAATTTATTTGGTTGCAAGGGAGAGAAGTTAATTATGATGATGACGCTAGATCTAGAAAATTCGTAAAAGTAGACCTAGAATGCATAGAAAGTTCATGGTGATGTAATAATCTAGAAATTTTGAAGAATTTTGAGAAATCATAGTATTATAGATACGATTAATCGGTGTATAAAAGTTCAACGAGTGTTTTCGGTTCAGTGTTAGACAGCGAGAGTTATCGCGTGTATTTATTCACTCAATTGATTAGCAAGGAACTGTTGTAAGCTTTTTGTTTGTCAGTTAGGCTGGTTAAAATTATTACTGCAGTTTCTGTTGAAAGTGAAAATGTTGTTTGTGAACTTAGGCTTACAACTTGTGTACAAGTGAACGTAGCCTGTAGCAAACGTTATAAAGAAAATAAATTAATACGTTGTCATTACATAAACTTTACATTATTTTCATCAAATAATTTGATAGAACCCAATGATAGAACAGATACAACAGTAATATGAAGTGTTGATTGTTTCAGTACACACAGAAATTTAGTATAGGTTATATTAAAATTATTTTGGAAGCTTGCTATGTATTTACAGTCCCTATCGCCACGTCGGATAATATTATGTTTGATGACCGTGCATGTTAACAATGGCTCTGCGGCACAGTTTCCATTGGTAAAGGTTACGTCACAAGGCTTTCATGACCAAAGCACACTATCCCTATCTGCTGACTTTTCATAGACCATCTTCGAGGACGACGGTATTCAAGCGCCTTTTTCAAAAGTCCAATCATAGGCGTTAAGTACGACGACTTGGCCAGTAAGTTGTCGTATGGTATAGCATTAATACCCATTTCATTCTCCTGCTTATTGAGGTATACGACGGTTGAATATATATGTCGTGAAAGCAACTGTGTACATGTGATTTGTGTACTTTTCCAGAAGGAGATCCTTCTTGATTATATGCGTTCTGTTGCCAAGGGCACGTGGACTGTAACGACTTGGTGAGGCTCCAAAATCCTTTTAATATGACGTACTCAACCTCAGTAGCAGTAGCTAAATTGCCAAGAACGCTAGAAACTATTGCCATAATAAGCATGAAATATCGTATAAGATAGAATATATTCTAAAAGTGTTTGTGGTCAAAACTATTGCTGTTATATACAAACCACAGTAAACGTGGGTAGTATGTTTTGTACTAGCCAATCTAGATAAAAAAGATCATCCAACCAAAACAAAATTAAACAAATAAAATAGGTCTGTGGCTTTTCACAGTATTTTTATTATAAATTTAGTGAACTTTCTGTATATACGTGGAGAAGAATTAATACAGCATTTAATATAACAATCGTCTGTAGTTATAACTATCGTCTAATTTCTCACAACCAAGGCGGATATACAAGCTTATGTATATACACATGGTCTTCTTGTACTTTTAAACAAGAATGAACCATGCGTGGTTTTTCGAAACTTATTAATACAGTAAATTGAAATTTCGGTACATTCTTCAAGATGAAACTATTATCTGTTCATAGTTTGACTACGTTATTCAACCTTGTTTGTATCAGTAACGAAAGGAATTAGCTTATCGCGATTGATGACGACTAATTTTAATGTTGAATTTGTTTACCGTATACTTAGCTTAGGTTAATCGCACTTTTAAAAGAACACTATAATTACCAGTGTAACAAGCTTTTTCGTAGTCCACACATCTAGGTAAAATTTCCACAAATCCTCCACTGCACATGAACGTTTGATTTCAAGACAATATTTGAGCAAACCAAAGATGCAAAGTCCAATAGAGCTATATCGAGGACTTGACAGGTATGTTGTCAAATGGAGTTTTTATGATTCCAATTTCTTTGGCTATCTTTGTTATGAAAACAGCCGTTGACCTTTCTTTCTTTCTTTTTTTTTGGGGTGGTGAGGGGTGGGGGGCTTGTAATCAGTATGTCATCTCCATATCCTGGTTTATTATTTTGTTAATGTTAGGGTATAAAAAGTTATGCCTATCTTCATCGCAATTGGGTTTTGGAATGCAGGATTCCTTTTTGCAACATTAGCATACATGTACTTTGCAGTTGAGAGCAGTACTCCATGAGGCATGCTCCCCATCTACGGCTATAAATGTCGCTGCATTACATGCACATCGTTGTTAAAAAGTGTGATTAACCTTTCGTAGAAGCTTTTCACTTATGCCTTCAATGTATAGAACCGAAATAAATGTGGACGGTGAATTTTAGTCATTTTCCTTTTTTGCTGTTGTGTCATCTAGTTTGGAACATTTGGGCTAGATTGTTTATGCGCCTCAAAGAATACTCAATTTACTTAGATTATACAGTTTTATGTGAAATTATTAATATCAATTAGGCGTACGTTTGTATGTCCTGTCGCTATAGTGTCGAGCATATAATAAATACTATCAAGCAGTTACGTATCTGCAGAGAATAAATTAGTAGGCATATTTGTTATGCGTAAACTATTAGATATTAACATCTGTGATGACGGCAAAAATGAACAGTGTCAGGTCCGATTATTGTTATGCAAACTGTCTCACGTTATCGTTTTAAAATATATATTAAATTGTATGATATTAAAGTAAAAAGATAAAAAGCACATGGCTTACTTGGGTTTTTGTAACTTTAATTCTCAGTGACTGTTGTTAAAAATATTAATATTCTTCTTAACTTCTATAAGTATTTAATTTCGAGTTATTTTAAGAATACAACAGTTAGCTTGTATTAATTTGCTTAGTTTGTGCAATTATATATCAAGTTGTTGATGCTAGTCTGGGTTTGTCTTTGTTTGTCTGGCTGCGATTAGCAGTTTTGACCTCCACTTCTTTATATTAAAAGCTCAGTCCCTTAATGTTTGTTTGTTTGTTACGGATTTTGCGCAAAGCTACACGAAGGCTATCTGCGCCAGCAGTCCCTAATTTAGCAGTGTAAGACAGCTAGTCATCACCACCCACCTCTTGGGCTACTCTTTTACCAACGAATAGTGGGATTGACCGTAACATTATAACGCCTTAACAGCTGAAAGCGAGCATGTTTGGTGGGAGGGGGATTCGAACCCGCGACCCATAGATTGCGAGTCGAGCGCCCTAACCACCTGGCCATGCCGGGCCCAGTCCCTTAATAATAATAATAGATAATTATAAATAAAGTACAAATAAATTAATTAATAACTAAATAGTGTATGTAAAAACAACAATAGTAGGTTATTACCAACTGGTTGCTTTCCTGCGGTTAGAAATTAGGGACAATATCATGTTATCAGTACTGCGTACTGACGAAAGTAATGCGACAGGGCTCCATATTTGGAAACAGGAGAGTCTCTATTTTGGCATGTCTAAAAATTCTCCTAGCGTGTAACCTTAAGCACAAGGTCTATAACGTTATGTTTTGCACATTAAACATCACAACTTAAATCTGTATATATATGTTTCTTTAGGCTTCAAATTAGAATTAAGTCACTACTATTATTCAATATGTATCTTCAGATGATAGTTTTGTTTCGTGATAGATTGATGGTGTATTGACTTTTATTTAAGATCTGTTAATCAGTAGGTAAACGCCTTACTACAGACCGAAGTTTTTATGTCAAAACAAACGCGATTACTTCTGTTTATGTCTGCAGACTTATACTGCTAGAAACCGGGTTTAGATACCTGTGGTGGGCAGAGCACAGATAGTCCTTTGTGTAGCTTTGTGCTTAATAACAAACAATAACAACCACTTCTGTTAGCTTCTCTTTAGAAAATCGCTCTTTGGAATAATAAATGATAAACTAACTTTGATATTAAATCAATTGAATGAAATATATTATTAATACTAAGCTTTCGATTACAACAAATTAGGCCTTAAAATCTAAATAGGGCAACATTGTGCAATAAACTTTATTTAAAAATAAAATTAGGCCTTATTTCAGTATAAGCTAGGCTACAGTTTTAGAATAAAAATGCTGTTCAACCTTAGTAGATCGCTTTCAAATTTGTAATATACAGCTAAATGTGTGTTTACACCTGGCATGGCCTGGTGGTTAGGCGCTCGACTCGCAATCTATGGGTCGCGGGTTTGAATCCCCGTCGCCGAAAATCTATATGGTTGCAGTCTGGGTCAGCCATTGTGTAAAAATTCTTGGCTTAAAAATAAAACTACCGCTTGACCCCAAACAAGTTGGGATTAAGATCGTTACAGAAATTTAGAAGAAGCTAGAGGTGCGTTTAGCTGAAACTTTGCGTATGCCTAATGTTTTTGTTTTGTTTTTTTTGTTTTCATTTTTGTAAATATTTATGATTGTTACACTTGGACGTAAATTATAGTACGTACTGATTTTCTAGTACATACTAAAAATTAGAAGTTGCAAACAAAACGCTCTCTGTAAAATGTTGTTTTTACTGGCGAATTAATAAATAATAACAATAATACTGTTACGTCTCTGGTCGTTAGTTAATTTTCCGTAAAAATTATTTCCGAAGAAACTTTACCGATACAAGTCCTTTCTTAATTAAAACTTTCAAACGCTCCAATACTTCCTCTAGCCGGGACATTTCCTCATCAAAAGTTGTTGCAAACCCAATGACATCGCACA
>NW_013665709.1:1075545-1076405 GCF_000517525.1 Limulus polyphemus
GATGCAGCAACACTTACTGGAATCTGGCCTTTGTTGTTTCCAGACGTCATTTTATCTAAGTTAACCACACACTTCCTCGGTAGTAGATAGTCCAATCCTAATATGCATTGGTCTTCAATGTCAGCCAAGTCTACTTTCTGTCTGTTCTTCATGCTCATGAGCTCAATAGTTACCCACACTGGTCCCCACAACCTTGCATAATGTCCTGTCACACCACAGAGATTCTGTACAGCTTCTGGTACTCCTTTGTTATCCAGCACCTTTATACTCACAAGGGTTTGCTGAGATGCAGAATCTATGACAAAGTTGCACCTTTGACCATCCAGCTTCCCTGTCACGTAGACACTATGTGTGCTTGCCATTTTACACTTAGCTGTTGGGACTTTCACGATAGGGGTTGGTGGGCGTCCCTCAGCACCAACCACTACTGGTTTCCCGAAGCTGACTTATTGGTGGTATTCTTCTTACACTGGCTCCTCATATGTCCTTGCTCTCCACAGTTCCAACAACATTTCTGGGTAGCAGCATTTCCTGCTGTGGCATCTCTCCATACTTTCCAAGTCTTGTGCCAGCTCTTGCAGGCTCTCTTCTTTAGCACGGACTCTCGTCCTAAACCTAGCCCTGTAGACTTCAGACTGATTTTGGGTTCCGTACTTGAGTTCTAGAGCTGCTACCAGTGCTCTATAGTTGTGTCTGTCATCTGCTGACAACTGTCCAAGTATTTCCAGTGGTTGTCCTTTCAAGCTCGTTACCAGATATACTGCTTTCTGCTTCTCTGTCCATCCATTCGTTTCTGCCAGTAGCTCAAATTGTGCTCTATATGCTTCCCACTGTGCCTTCCCATCGAATTCCTGTGGCTT
>NW_013665709.1:1076447-1088292 GCF_000517525.1 Limulus polyphemus
ATTACGCATTACATTGTTGCCGTCACGTCTAGACCGTCTTATATATAAAATAATACCGAAATCTAGTAAACGCTCAAGCATTCAGGAAGGGACAGGATCCTTCTAGAAGTTCATGTCACGTGACTTCCGCTGTCGTAACAATACGCTAACATCCAGCTACGAACATTTCAAATGAAGCTCGTTGTTACATAGTGATAGAATATTAAAATTCTTTAACTTGTAAGCCTCAATTTGCTACTTTTATGCTAACAAAACTAACTGATGGAACTTTAGTTAACAGAATTATTAATTTCCCTATTAGCATAAAGTTTTATTGCAGAATATCAGTTGTATTAAGATTATAATTTATGTTGCATTAACTATCAAAGAAATAAGGCTGTGGTTATTATTTTATAATGTCTAAATTGGTTTAATTAAGTAGAAGATAAATTACTCCATAAATCAACAAAACTCATGCAGATAGTAGTTAGATATAATTGTTTCACATATGCTTGGGAGTACTACCCTTAGTATCTGTTTGTAACTTTCAAGTTTTTATAATCTTTTCTTTTAACGCCCAGAGCAATAATGGTATTTTAAGTTTTTTTCGCCTAAATTACATAAGTAAACCACTTATTATGAAAAATTGGCCTAAAATTGTTATGAAAACAAGTAAATTGCAGATGTTTCGTCGGTTTATGGCGTTTAAAACAAATTTTTAGAGCATTATACTACATAGCGTTTCATATATTATTTTTGTTCTTTCATCATTCGGCCCAAGTGACTAGTTCTGGTATAGAACGAAAACCTTATTTGGTAGTAACTTGGAGAAAATGGATAGTTTGTTTGTCATTAAGCATAAAGCTACACAATGGGCTGTTTGTGCTGTGCCCTAGTGAATATGAAACCCTGCTTTTTAGCGTTATAATCCCTCAGACTTACCAATGAGTGACTGGGAGAGGGGCAACAAAAGATAAATCCGTTTGTGTGTGTGTGTGTGTGTGTTTTACGCACACCTCTGATTTCAAGCCGCAAGAGGAATGTGGAGAACAGCACCTGTAATTAACTTGTTTTATAATAATTTTAAAAAGTAAGCTAAGCCGTAACTGCGATCATTAGTGTTTTTTTTAATTATCAGTTAATTTCTCTTTATCTAATGAACTTAAAAATTATTTGAAATACATAACTTTCTATAAAATGGTTCCCGATTTTTATAATGTAATTTGTTTTTCTTTCCTTATATTTTATATACAGTACACTCATTTAATTTTATTGTTGTTGCAAGCTTCTCCTCAACAATTAGTTTTGAATATTATAGATAAAAATGTGTATTGTTGTCACATGGACACATATCTCTTATATACCAGCATTGTTGATAACTTCAGAACTCTTTTAACCTTCGTTGTATAGAGCAGTTTGACCTGAAAAGCGCTGCCCGATATATTATTGCAAATTGTAAAAACAAATTTTAAATTACTAAATATTATTACAGCCAGCACGTATATTTTTATATTTTTAAATCAAGGCGTATTATTAATACATCATATTTAGAATAAAATAATCATTCCGAGACACATTTCAATTATTCTGAATTTCAATGATCTTTCAGCATTAGATAATGTAACGTTCATCTGTATTAAAACGATTTCAAAACTAGATCGAATTGTGATACAAAATTTATATAGTTGTACATCATTTTCTATAATATTTCAAAATAAGATTAAAAAAATTAATTACTGAAAAATAATTTTTGGAAAATTGGATTACAGTGAATTTTGAAGCATTTTTGCTAAAGATAAAACTTTATTGGGGTGGTAGTTTGAGTTGTTAAAAAAATAAAAGCCTTATTTGGCTATCTTAGTATTTCCACTAAATTCCAAAGCATTATTTTCTAAAGTTCTTATAAGCTGGTTGTTAGGGCGCTTGACTCGCAATCTGAAGGTGGCGGGTTCGAATCCCCGCCCCCACCAAACATGCTCACCCTTTCAGCCCTTGGGACGTTATAATGTGACGGTCAACTCTACTATTCGTTGGTAAAAGAGTAGCCCAAGAATTGGCGGTGGGTGGTGATGACTAGCTGCCTTCCCTATATCTAGCCATTCACTGCTAAATTAGGGACGGCTAGCTCAGATAGTCCTCGTGTAGCTTTGCGCAAAATTCAAAACAAACCAGTCTTATAAGCTATTAGAAAACTAAAGCTGAAGCTTAACTTTGACCTATATAAGTAAATATATTTAACCTTACTTTTAAAATATGTTATTACTGTTAGTAGTAACAATTAATATTTTAGCTAGTGATCGGAAATATGGCCTAAATGTCCGTTCTGTCGATCGACCACAATATTAGGCGTAGTCAACACCTACTTGCATGTGTAAAATGTATAGGCCTTGTCATTTTGTCTGCAAAAATCACGAAGCTGTCGAGTGATGCATTACTCGAATGCGCTCACAAAATCATTTTGATATACCAGTACAGAGGTGGGGGAAGCAATGTTTGATTGGTCAGGCTACTCAGAATAGTGTGCAAAGTATGCCAGTGTGTGTGGGGGGAGGGGGGCACAGAAATTTTTTTTAAAAATAGGTGCTCTGAGATTGAATTTTACGTTCATTTTACTATAATTTATTGAAAGCATTAGTCATTTGTAAACACTTCTTTACGATTCATTATAAGCAAGCATAAGCATGTACGCTTGCGGATTACACACGTTATTTATTATGCATTGTTATACTGGTTCATATATGCTATTATAAATCTATCTATTTACCAAGAAACAATTTTTGAAATGCAAGTTAAAGTTTAAAATCCACTACAGTTACTGTGATAAAATGTTGGACCGGCTGCTTTCCAGAATGCCGGACCTTCTCCGGCGCACATGTACCAGTATATTAGTTTCGGTCAGGACCGTGTGCAAGAATTTAAATTTGACCGCTATTGGAGGGGGCACGTTAAATACACACGTAATAATATATATCAACACACGCGCATACATCGTATTAGAAGAAATAAACAGCATGACACCCACTAAAAGTTCAAACGTTTCGGAATACACCCATTCCATCTTCGGCGAAATTTGAAAATCGTGTTATTATTAACTAAAATCACTAGTTTGCTTAGTTATTAAGAAAAGTAGTCAACGGAAGGATAAAAAAACAACAACAACAAAAAACATGGGATTATAGATATATTGTACAAAAGTTGAGTTTAAGTGTGAAAATTTAGAACAATTTTAGATCTAAAGAGCTTTGTGAGTCGTTAGCTATGAGTAAACTTTCTTTAATGTATAGTTCAAGGTCTGAAGATCCTGTGGTAATGACAGAGAAATGATTAAATGAAATATTGTGACCCGTGGTTTCAGGATGTGAACGAATGGATGAGTGGCTGGGTTTAAATAGTGGATGGTCGGTTCTGTTAGATATTCCTAAATGTTCACCGACTCTACTTTTCAAGTGCCGTTTTGTTGTGCTACGTGACCTTACAGTCACTACACATATATTTATACACGAGCCATGAACGTAGAAGTTTAGGTAATTGATCTTTGTCCTGAAATAAGTTTTTAATGCGGAGGCTAGGTCTGTATATTAGTCTGAGTTGAATTTGAGGGTAGAAGTTTTTATTAGAGAGGAGAGTTGTTTTTAATTTGTGGGGATTGTGAACCCATAAAACTACTTTTCTTAACAACTAATTAAACTAGTGATTATTATATTATAGTTTTAGTAAATAATCATCTTCATAACACGATTTTCAGATTTCGCCGAAGATGGAATGAATGTATTCCGAAACGTTCGAACCTTGTAAATAAAATGTTTTGTGTTTTATAAACCGTCTTTATCTTCATTATTAGACTTCGTTTTCCTCATCATGAATCCATTGCTAATTGTAGGTTCATTTGCTAGTTTTATAAAATTTGGTTAAATTTGAAAATATTAGATCTTTGAGAACTATAAACCTGCAGTGTTTTGGCCAAATACGACAAGATTGTTATTTTTTATTATACGGATCTCATGGAAGATGCCCCCCCCCCCCCCCACACACACACGTGTCTCACTGTTAAGTTTGTGGTATTCTAACGCTGAACACTGGATTTCGTGCGATACCCGCGAGTGGGCAGAGCACAGGTAGCCCGTTGTGTACTTTTATGCTTAACAACATGGAGAACACTACTTAGAAGAATTGGAACATGCTATTTATTATTGTTTTTATACTGGCGCTGTTAACGAAAGCCGGGGAACTCGTCCATTTTATAAATGAAAACCTAATTAATTTGTTGAATTGTTAAATATGAAAGTTGATATTCAGTTGGTTTAAGATATGAGCAAGAACCCTTTTATCAAGAATGACAAGAAAGTTTGACCTTTCTAAGAGATGCTGCCTTTTGAAACCAGTATTTTTCAGGCATTAGTTATAATGTCTAAGGTATCACTGTCTGATTAAAAAAACATTCAATAATTGGTAAATGTTCTGAAGTAAATTACTGATATGAATTTAAGTGAAATATATGAATAAATGAAAACTCCAATGTTGAAGAAGTATTTCACAAAAGAAAAAAGGAAACCTTGAAGTTATACATCAACTTATATTCGGTAATACAAGGTATTGGGAATTACGACAGTTTTTGTTTGTAATTAAGCACAAAGCTACACAATGGGCTCTCTGTGCTCTGCCCACCACGAGTATCGAAACCCGGTTTCTAGCGTTGTAAGTCGGCAGACATACCGCTGTGCTACTGGGGGGCGGCAGTTTTGGAAGAAACTTCTTATTAAATCTAATATGACCATAAGAAGCTTTAACGAGTAAATTATTTAAAAAGAAAAACGCATCTGCGTGCTTAACGTAAAAAAAAAGTCAAACTTTGAAACAAGTGCGGTAGTTTTCTGAACACGATTAGCATCATATGACTGAAGATATATTGAAATATTTCTTTAAAAAATAATCTCTTTTAAAATGTGTGTAAGTAAGCACACGTAGTCTTGTAAAAACAGTTTTGTGTTTCAAGATAAGAGTAGCATTATTTGTTTAGCTTTGAATATGTACTCTGTACATGACCAGATGAATAGTTTGAGCATCTGTAATGTAATTAAATGTAAGTGTCGTTAGCTTTTTTTTGGGGCCCCGCATCATGTATTTAGTTATATATATGTATATGATTTATCTATATACATAAAGTATAAGCCACCGTTTGATGATGGTAGTGTACGCGAATGTCTAGTCGAGTTATCATTCGTCCAGCTGTAGCTTGTATGATGGTAAACTGCATGTGGTACTTGGCCCTTGCCCTCGTTTCACACGACCTCTCTGACACTGGATTTGCAGCTCTTCCTTTGTAAGCTGGTTGTGTAACAGCATTTTTTGTCATGCAAACGCGAGGGTCAGCTGGCAAATGGTGGACCTGTGAAGAGGGGGATGAAAGTTCATTGGCTGAGGGAGCGCGGGTTAGTACTGCTTTGTTTCTAGGAGAATAACAGTGTTATGTAGTTGCACTATGTAGTCTTGGATACAGTTTGAGTGGAGAGTCAATTGTTGTTGCATGCTCAATATGTGTACAACGTTACAACGTATTTATATAAAGCCATTATAGACCATTCAATTATGTGGAATTCAGGTGGCATAAAGTATTTCTTGATGGTTTAAAAGGTCATTAGTTATGGGAAACAGTTTAAATGCCAGAGATCATTAGGCTTTTGACATGAAATTAGTATCTAATATAATGACACACACACTAGCTACACAGTTATATAAGCAGTAAATGAATCAGTTGATTTTTTTTTACCGTGTCTGTGTGTTTCAGAGTATCTCATATTCTGTGTTGACAATTAAAAAAAGAAAAACGTGTGCACATCTTTGTATACATCAAATATGTTACGTGTATGATGATAAACATAGGAATAAAATCTCTGGTTGTGTAACAATAGATACGGTTGATATGAAATCCAGACCAAGGTTAAAGTTTTATGCATTGTTTAACTTTCTGTAGTTGTAGTGTTACTAAGATGCAAAAACAAATCATGTATATAGTGTTATTTGTGGACATATCAGTATGAAACTTGGTTGAATGGACGGCAACTATCTTCAGCAACGTCGTCTTCAACACTTGTGTTTCTACAACAGGCAGTTGCCGTCCATTCAACCAAGTTTCATCATGAATGCTCTTGCCTAAACAATCTATAAAATAACATA
This sequence comes from Limulus polyphemus, assembly GCF_000517525.1. Taxonomy (NCBI): domain Eukaryota; kingdom Metazoa; phylum Arthropoda; class Merostomata; order Xiphosura; family Limulidae; genus Limulus; species Limulus polyphemus. The sequence continues at coordinate 1,082,601 of NW_013665709.1, forward strand.
TCAGTAGTTTCTGCGTAGCTTTGTAATTATATTAAATTCTAATATTTTTCGAAACAAACAGAAAATAGAACCACGTCTACTTGTTATCTGTTTTATTTGGATGTTGTGAAAGATAACTTAAACCCTTCTCCACAAATACCAAGCAATATAATTGCGAATGTCATATGATAAAATATATTTTCACTTTCTCTCTGTCTCAGATAGCAATATCACGCAGTTCTGTTCTTTAGGCCATTCTTTACTCATGCGGATCAAACATAGATTCAAGTATTCTGATGTCGCAAATATCTTCCCAGTATGGTAGAAAAACTACTTGCACACTTCTCTTTACTAATATGGAAATGTGAATATCAGACAACTACATAAATTGCCTAAAGATACTTTTTTTCCCCTCTCTCTCTCTGGAGATAGATGGTATTTCATTTTGAACTTGAAAAATTAAATTAATATTCTAAGCTAGATTTTTCATCTGACACAGTATAAAAAGACCATAATCTGTTTACCGGACGCAAAAAGCTGTTTTTTATATAATTTAATGAAGAACGACCCAAAACCTCATGTGTGTGACAAATGCTCATTAATAGGAACAAGTTTAATCTATAAATAATATCCTACTTAAACTTACTCCACTATTAATCACGTATTTACTATGTAGTATTAGATAATGGTCATAGTTTGTAATTAGGTTTTTCATAATATACACAACCATGGAGATTAGAACACTTAAATTCAGTCTTATAATTCATTCTTACAATCATGAATTTTTGTTTCTTTACGTTGACCGTATAATCACACGCATACACATATATATAGACGTCTGCACACATAATATTTCAGACAATATTTTTTATCAATATTTGATACAATGGTGAAAGCTGTATCAGAGATCAAACAGAGTTAAACTATATACATGTACATGTCATTTATGGTTGTTCTCCATACTCATCCAGATTTTTCAGAGTTATATACAGGTTTTTTTTTTGAGGAGGGAATAAAGCAGGTAAATTACAATGTTATTTGAAAACTATTTTCATCTAATATCTCTTAATGTTTTGAAATATGGATGCATACGTTTTTCAAGTACAACAAATTATAGAATGACAGTTCTTCTGTCCGTAAAATCATATAATTGTGTCATATTTTTGATAAGTTTTCCTATTTGAAACCGCACAGTATTATATAGATGATCTTGTTAAAATGAACCGAATTATATACTCTATTGTATGTCCTTGCTGTTTAACGAGATGATTATTTTTTTTTAGCTTCACGAACTTCAACATATTTATTATTCCGGAGATTTTAAAATGTCAGTGTTTAATAAATATGAAATTTACTGTGCTATGTCAAATCAAGATACAGCATAAATAAAGAAATATTTCATGTGTTTAAAGTTTTGTTGAAATATATGATTTGACCTAATGTATTAAACAAATAGGTAAACTTTTTTGTTGTTGTTGAAATGTGTTTCATCATGAGAATTACACACGTATTCAAGACATTTATCATTCGCATGCATCATCCAGACGCAGGGGCGCGGATTGATGTTGAAACGATGCCCCTTTTTCATTATGATTTAATCTTTAAAAACTTTGTGACAGGGATTCGAACCCGTAGATTTCGAGTAGAGTGCCCTAACCACCAGGCCATGCTAGGCCTATAAAAATAGGCATCCGATTAATCTGTGTACAATGTGGAAAGAAAACAATGTTACGTTCTAGTTTCTACATAGAAATTTGAAAGAAATAGGGGCATCGCATCAGTTCATGTATAGTTTGGAAAGGGAAAACATTGTGTTCTATTAGTCTACATAAATTTTGGAAATACAATAAAATAGGGCATCCCGTGAGTCTAAGTACAATAGAATGAAAATAAAATAAAATACTATCTATACCGTTCATGGAAAGAATGGCACATCCCATTAATGTACATATATAAGTGGCACATCCCAGAAGTATACATATATAAATGACGCATCCCATTAGTGTACATATATAATGAATTGAAATTAAAATAAGCATCTTACTAGTTGAAGTATATAGAGGAAAAAGTTTGTTTCTTTTAAAACAAAACCACATTTGGCTATTTGCAGTGTTCACCGAACCCCGGATTTTGGTGTTGTAAGTCCATAGACTTACCGCTGTCTCACGGGGGGACCAATATATAAGACGATGTTACATTCTGTCTACATACAACATGAAATGGAAAAGAAATTAGTGCGTACATCCGTCCGTGTGCAGTTAGGAAATTGGGGTGATGTATTCTATTAGTCGTCATACACGTTGGATTGACAATAAAATAGGACATCTCATCAGTCTATGCGTAATTAAAAAGGAAGAATTTTTCCATTAAATTAGTTTATATATAAATTCTATAGTAAATACAATAGAGCATTCCATTAGTCTTAAAAGGGAGGCAGTGGTGCATCTTATTAGTCTGCATACTAATTAGACGTCCCTTCAGTCGATATATATTTTGTAAAGAGAACTATTTTGCATAATATTATAGGATACGTACAAATGGAATATAGAATAAAATAGAATATTCCACCAAATCATGAACAAATAAGAAGAAAGACAGTTTTACATAACATTGGTATACATACAATTTAGACATTCTGTAAGTTTGTGTAATTTGGACTGAAAAACAAATGGTGCGTCTTACTAGTCTTAGTAAATTGAATGGAAAATAGGGTAAGACATCCTTTTAATCTCTGTACAACTTAGAAGTAAGTGGTATAATAAATGTCATAATCTGACTTATGTATTGTAATGTTATAAATAGTTAACAAATAAATATAGTGGTGTAGAAAGAGGTTGCAAAGTGGGAATGCTTGACTAGACATCAGATTTTACAATGACATATTGAAAGTATAAGGAGCTGCTACAAGTAGCTCCCGTGCTGCCAAAGTCAGCTCAATCTAGGGGTGTGTGGTTGCATACCTCCAGAAAATTAATATAATAATGTAATTTACAGTTGCTTTATAAGTCAAATATGTAAAAGTGGGGGTCCTATAGCACCCGAACACTCCCGGTTCCGACGCCTTTGAAATAAGAAAAGTGTTAGAATTTAACCGTAAACTAAAAACGATGTTAACGTGTTTGGTGAAGAAGCAATAAAATATTAGAACCTAATTAGTTTTATTTGGGAAATGGTTAAAGGTTTGCCTAAGCTTAAGGACCTTATAGTGAGACGGAAGGGATTTTAGATCTGTACCAATTTTTAGCCACGGCTCATATAATAGCTCTGAGTTGTTTTTTTTTTTTTTCAAATACAAACTTTCAGCTCATAGCTCCATCTCTTGACCGATTTGAGGTCTAATAACAGCCGCGGCTATTGAGGATTTCCTCTTGTTTCTGAATGATAAGAATATTGTTATTTTTAGCGTAAAGCTACACAGTGTGCTATCTGCGATCTGTCCACCGCGGGGAATCGAGTCCCGGATTTGAGTGTTGTAAGTACGTGTACTTACCGCTGACTCACCGGGGAACATTGTGACAAGGAAATATATGCTACGATCTGACTAAGTAGAGTAGGTTACGGAATTGTAGGAAAAGCGGTAACTTCTACAGAAAAATACAAGTGTTGGTAAAACGAAGTAAGAAATAATCGTTTTAACAACCTGTTAACATTTCACCAAGTGTAAGAGGGTTAGTTGAATATGAAGGTAAAAGGTTTGTCATAAGAGCTTTTTAAGATTTAACAAAATCTAAGAAAATTAATTACAATTACATGTTAAGATTAAACTACGTGTCATCGGGTTAATTACCATTACCTGTTCGAAAAGCATTAAGTTTGGTAGAGTGGTTACAAGAGCATCTTAGGATTTGATTTACTCAACCCTAGAAGAACTGGTTGCAAGAACTGTTAATAATTAAAGTAGTTTTGGAACTTAGTCATGTGAGAGAGTATGATTACAGAAACATATTAGGACTCAACCGAGTTTTTGAGGATTGGTTACAAGGACATGTCTGGGGTTAACCAAGTCTGAAAGAACTGGTTACACAGTATTTGACCTAATGTGTGAGAGTTAGTTTTAAAAACGTGTTAGGATTCAATCAAGTTCGAATTGGTCTGGTTACAAGTACATGTTAGGGTTCAGACAAATCTATGAGAGTTACTTAATCACGTCTGCGAGGGCTCCTTACACTGATGTGTTAGGTTTTATTAAAATCTGTGAGGGTTGATTACAAGAACATCTTAAGATTTAATCAATTCTTTAAAATATGAGTGTTGGTTATGAGAATGTAATAAAATGTAACCCAGATATGAGATGTTTGTTTACAAGAACATGCTAGTGTTTAAAAATGTGTTAATATTTTACGAAGGATGAGAGGACTGGGTATATCGATATATTAGAATTTTACTCAGACTGATAGCGTTAGTTACAAGAATATATATGGACTTAACAAAGTTACAAAAAAGCTAGAAACAGAAATACCATCGTTCTCGTCAAGCGATCAAATTCAGGTATTTAGGTAAGGCTATGTAACAAAGATTTATGAGGAAAATTTCCAACATTAAAGTTCTAAATATACCAAAAGAGGTATAAGGATCTAGAGTACGTTTTTTTAGTCAAAAACTGTTTCTACCATAATATTCGTTTTCCAGTTTGTTTTGTTGTTGTTGTTTTTCACATTCACTACTTTATGTGACTGAAATTTTATACAGCACTTTCATATGTATATCGACTTCCGATAACTACCAGTACACACTGCGCGTAGCGTGGTTTAAATGGCAGGGTATGGGTTAATTTTTCCTATGAAACACCATCGATATTCCTATATTCAGTTAGAGTATATGCTTGCAAATACCTGTGTGCTGTTGGAAATCCCTGCCTTCTGTACGTCACGTATGTGTGTGTATGTGTAATTTGACGCTGTTTGGAGATAATTTGTACTTCAGCTTTTCCTGGAGTTATTAGCTTTCATGTGAAATTTTCACTTCTGGACTTCAACCTATTAGTTTTAATTATATCTTACCGAAAAATAAAAACCTGTTTCTAAACCTTGCATTCCAATTAAGCCTGAATAAAATCAGGTTAAATGAATGTATTGTTGAAACACTTATAATGAACTTGATTAACTATTTTTATCATAAAATAAGCAAGTAAAAACTGACACACGAATTGATAATAATTTAGTATGTGAAGTTTGAAAAACAAAAATTGAGTCAAAGTAAATAATCATTACAAAATAACTACTCTGAAAATTTTTGTTTAGCAACACAACATTATCTGTTATATCTGGAAGCACGTTAGCTAAGTTAGAGAGATGGAGTAACTGCCGTGATTCTATGATAGAGGATCGAACTTTTGGCCTAACCTGGGTCTGGGGTATCGCAGCAGCTGTATCCAAATACTGGAATACCGCTATTCTTATACTTATGAACACAACTAAACACTTACCTCACATAAAAACAGTAGCTTCAGATTAAGAGAAATAACTGGTCAAAAATTGTAAAGTTGGTGCTTTTGTTGTTGTTTTCCCTTTTCGAAGAGGCAAAACATTGTATACAAAGGAGTACATGTACGAAATAAAATTTCACTGGTAGATATTCATCTGAATTAGGGTTTGACAACTGTTACGTATTAGAATTTCAAATAGCCTGAAATTGAGTTAACTGATAAATTTAAATTTAGTAGTTAAATTGTACTATGGATTTAGTAGCTAAATTAAGGTTGATATATAGTCAG
>NW_013665709.1:1089157-1107850 GCF_000517525.1 Limulus polyphemus
AGGTGTCATATTATAGGGCAAATCCTATAAAATATTTAAAAGTGTGTTAAGTTAAATAAGAGAAATTGAGAAAACTTGAACTCCCTTTTTAAATTCATGATCTTTCTTTTTTGTTGTTGGTTTTGCTTTAAGAAAGGGAACCAAGTTTTCCACAATCCTTTCATGTTGAACTTACCCACTTTTACAGTACATTTTCTCTGGGTTTGCTCTTTTATGTAACTCGTGTTTATGCATTTCGTTCAAATCTTTCTACTCTGTGCAGATATAGTAGAACTGATAAAGGATTAAATTCTTCTTTACTATCACTCATAAGTTTTTATAAGTTAAACATTTTTTCATTGAAAGATTGCTTTTACGCCCTCTCACCCTACAAATATGTTACTAGCTTGTTAATACATCTACAAAGCTAATTTCTTAAAATTACCCAAAGGCCTGACAAATGTCATTACTCGTAATTGAGATGGAATACTTCTGTTTTGATATTTTAGTAATTAGATCATTTTTTTTATGTTTAAAGCCGCCGTACGTATATATGTAAGAGAAATATAGCACGTTTCAATGACATTAAACACCAATGTGTTGGATTTACTACTGCTCATATTTTTTATTCCTGTCTATGGTTGGAGTCTGGATTATTTGCGTATTATCATTAACAAAATAAAAGAATAAAAACATTACTATGATTGATTAAAATCACTATAATAATATATCTAATAGTAACATCATGATACAGTCAAATATTTATCAATATCATTGTTTGTCTGAGAATATTCGCATGCACAAAATTTGCACAAAGGCTATCTGCTCATAACCTTCTCTAACATTGAAAACTGGTAGATTAGAGATAAGGCAACTAATAAACATCACCTACTACCAACTGTTTGAAAATTATCATCTGAAAAAATAATGGAAATTTAGATACGGTGATTATTTCATTTGTTTAGTCAAAACCGTATAGTAGAAAGAATGATAGAAATACTTACATTTTACTCTTCGCTATATATGGCACACAATCGTCATACTTAGTGGCAGAACCAAAAGTGTACTTAACTTACTCGCAAAAATTAGGAAAGATTATACTTGATACCTATATTTCTTTCACCAGGACATTTAAACCACGTGCACATAATGTACAGTTCGGATTAAAAGTTCTAATTCCAATTAAACGTACACATTTAGTACCATCATCAGGTAACTAGTAAACAGCTAACCGAACTACTCACATGAGATAAGGCCGCCAGAGAGCAGCATCTGTCACCATAAAGGGATCTGTCTGGCTTTTTTGACCCGAATAACGAAATTACTTGAAAATGCAGAACGTACTCAGTAACATAATGTCTCAAATTCAAGATCCTATAATTCATAGCTTGACGAACTAACACTAGTTCACGCCTGACCCAAATACGTACGTTAGGAGAACACTCTTCAGATCAACAATATATATATATTTATAAAGCATAGCTGTCCGCCCGTCTGTCTGGTGTTTCAAGTTGGGAGAAACAAAGTGAACCAAATTCAATTTCAGTTAATTCGGTTGGTAGAGGAATTTAAGTTAATAAACAATCGGATGAATGGTTCTAGTTTTGCAGTCATTTACATTTTATCGCCTCAATACCATGAATGGGAGCTCAACTTAGGAAGAACGTCAGTAGAAAAATTCATGAAGCCGACGCCAAACAAAAGGGCGTTTAATGCAACGCGTATCAGGGGTATATTTGCATTGGAGTAATGGTTTATATGCTATGTCTCAGAACAATGCAAGGGAATGCCCCCGTTATTTGGTAGTTTTATATAGAAATCATCTTCATGTATGTGGATTTTTATCATTATTTCACTTTCAAGAGTGCTCTTATTTTTGAGGTTTGTATTTCGAAATAAATACATAAGCAACTTCAATTATATCTCTATGGGTCGTTACCGAATTAAAGGTTTAGTGTGATTGTTGATGAGCGCAAAGCTACACTATAGGCTATCTGTACTCTGTCCACCATTGGTATCGAAACCCGATTTCTGGCGTCGTAAGCCTCCCAGATGAAACCGTGATATATATGTATGGTAAATAATATGACCTGAAATGGGTTAAAAATGCTGTTTTTTGGTGCATTTTTATACGTACAAATTTGAGATATACATGTCTTTGCGTTACGATTTCACAATCATCGTTTTTTTTTTTACTGTAGATCAAGGTTGATACTTTGGTTTCCTGTAAATTTTTTCACCGTTATTACATCTGCAGTAACGGGTTAGTAGTTGTATTGTAAAGAATAGAGTACAGTTTTATGTGTTGTAATTTGGAATCATAGTAAATGTATACAATCATCTATGAAAATGTGTAATATTGTGGTTTGTATTTTAAAGAAACTAAACTCCATTATTTATTACTAGTGAAAAGTCATTAACTGTTTAACCCATAACAAAACTAACTAAAGATGTTACAGCAACTTACGAAAATAGCATACAGAAGGACATGTGCATGCGCTCAATATAAAAACATGCTAATTTAAATATATATTATGTAAGTATACATACAGAGCTGTTGTACTGCACTGAATTCACGCCATCATATTGCTTCGGTCGGCCTTGTTGTCATGCTTGGTTGGCATGTTTATTTTATTGTTTGATCGCAATTTTATTTATACGAAACATATTCTAAAAGCACACATCATTCACCAGAACACAATTTCTTAGTATTGTAATATTATCATATTTTATTGTAAACTCTTATATTGTTTTAAATTACGCCAATAAAATAAATAGACACATTAATTCAAGGCATACTGTCTTCATGTTTTTGAAACTTGATTGTTAATAATAAATCGGAAAATACGTTTATTTTATCTTCAAGAATAATTACTTGAAGATTTGTTTGTTTTTGAATTTCGCGCAAAGCTATACGAGGGCTGCTTAGCAACGTCATAGAATTACCTCTTTGAAAAAAAAATACATATGTCCGTCCATGGGCTAAGTTTACATTTCAGTTTAGATGTATATTTTCCATTCATTCTTTTTGTGTGATTGAAACTGTCTGTGTTAAATCGAAAGTAAAATTTAATAGTTACGTTTCAAAACATTTATACAATTGGTTCATATCTTTTCTAGTGTGTGTATATGTATTATGTATATTAAGCTGATGATTTAAAAAGTATGTCTACTAAAATTTCAGTTTCTGTTAGACTGTATATTTGACATTTTTAAAATAATGTTACACATTACTCGGTTGTTGTTGGATCATGTTTTTAGTAAACCTTTAATATGACAGTGTTTATTGTTGTATTGGCGATTGTATTCTGTCACACTTTCCTGTTTTGATTCGACAGTTCATTCACTAAGGTTCTACTTTGATAGGGTTAATAATTATATTTTAAACATTACTCCGTTGTTAGTGGGTGATATTTTTCTATTCATATAACATTTTCAATAAACCTGATTTTGTGAAATAACTGCATAGTTTCATTAGGTTGGTTTTCAATTCCCTTGTATAACCCCGATGTTATCGAATGTTAATGGGACATTGATAGGATTTTGTTGTAGGTGCAGACCAGAGAAATATGGTGATGTTGGATGATATAACGCTTTATACTTGGGGAAATGTGTCTGTATATCTACTCAATGGGAAGAATACTGACAGTTTGGACATCATATCTAGGGTTGTCTTCTGTAATCTTCTCTTACATATCTGGTACCTACTCGATTCCGGACAGATTTTTTTTAATCTAACCAGCTGGTCAGCAATGATGGTTTGGTGATTTTATCCAAGACAGTCACTCATTCATCTTTTCCTCATCTTTGAGACAAGATTGTTTCTCTAGCAGTCTGGCAAGGAATAGTAGTTTCTCTAGCAGTCTGGCAAGGAATAGTAGTTTCTCTAGCAGTCTGGCACGGAATAGTAGTTTCTCTAGCAGTCTGGCACGGAATAGTAGTTTCTCTAGCAGTCTGGCACGGAATAGTAGTTCTAATGACCTTGTCCATTGCGCTACCCGCTCTTAATCGTTATCGCGTTTGGAATTTCTCTAAATGAAGCAACACTTACTTGTTGACGGAACAAAACATGTTTCACAAATAACAGTGACCTATATGAGCAGTTGTATTGGCTAATAATCCAGTAGCCAGACATTACTATCCCAAACTGCCCCTTAGAATGAACTTAACCTTTATTTACTGCAATAGTACCAAGCTTTTTTAGGCCAGACATCCTTCCAGAGTCAGATTCCAAAGGTTTATTTCAGTGTCGGTTGAAGGGCTGGTTATAGACAAACTGTGTCTAATATCAACCATATGTAGGTCAACAGGATACCGCGATAGAGTAAACAGACTTCCACACAGTGTTCGTTGTTTATGTTATGTGTAAACTCTTATTAACATTTATACATATTGCACGTGCAAGAAACGTCAGTGAAGTCAGATGTACATACTATATTTGTATGTAAATTGTATAAATAAATATTAATCCCACTAACGTTAGCTTAAATTTATAGTAATAAATTGTATTTTGTTTAAGCTGGTTACAAAATCGAAAATTTAAGTTAGCTTTATTGTTACAAAGAGTAAGTTCGTATAAAATAACTTATATATTTAGACACACCGAGTAGGGTATACGGAAGGTGTACACGTATTATACGTATTATAATTCATATGTGATGTTCATTAGATATGAAATTTGGAACTAATTGTAAGGTCATTTGAACACATACGCTTCATAAACAAAATTAATATTGAGGAAGGCTTACGAGTCTGTACATCGATGGATTCGGCGAGACAACACAACTTCATCCACGGCTTCCTCCGATCCTAGTTTTAGGCTGTCTCCGGGTGTCGGGTTTCTTTGGAGTGTCTGTTATGTCCCTTTCTTTCCATCTGGCTGTTATACGAACAGAGACCCAGGCTCCTGTAAGAAAGAAGTAGGAATCGAGACTGCAGAAACTAGTTCCTATAAAGATGAGCTGACCCAAGTTAACAGACATTAATCCATAACTTCTGACCCATGAGAATTAGCTAACAGATCTTTCCCTCGGTACTTTTTCCATATACAAATTTAATACTATCTAGGTGAAATTATAAGTTTCACTGGACAGTTTTTTTCTGCTTTTCCAACAGCATGCTCACAGCTTGCATTTTCATATATTTTTGACTTCATTTTATATTATAACAATAACGAAATATTCATTAGAACTGTATGCTTATAAAATATTTCAATCTGTATGACTGAAAGTATTCTATCTTAACCTTCTATCGTTAGTATTGAATTTAAATAACTGTTCCTTTCAATACTTTTTAGGCCAGATTCACAGTGAACTTTATACCACAAAGTTTGAATATTCAGATCGTTTTCATTAACATGTTAATTACCAGTTGTGTTCTTTGTGTAATTGACTCATTCGTGTTATGTTATATGACTTCATGTTGTGATCCTACATGTGTAAGACCACATACATATTTATGTATAAACATATATTGCTATATACACATTGTCACATACACCAATAGCTTGTAAGGCTGCCTCTGGTTCGTGCACAAATTCACAAATTGCTTCGGTAGCTGTCCTGGGTTACCTGCAGCAAGGAATGTTTCAGTAACTGTGGTCTGTAATATGCTGCCATCTACGAGCCATCAAATTCACGGGTTTTTCTTTCAGGCTTCACGAAAATGAATAATAACTGGCCCAATTCAAATAAACGGAAACAATGTAGCTAGGATTCTCAGCCAGACTTAATATTGATGCTGTCACTATAAAGGATATCAATATACTCTCAAGCAAGGATTGCGCAATTTGCTGAGTGGCTCTTAGCCATTCAGCTAGATCAAGTGAGCAAGTTTTTCGAAAATGTCCAATGACAGTTCACCTCAGAACATCACCCAGTAGCTTGGAAAGCAAAGGTTGTATTACTTTTTCAGTCATTGATTTTTAACCATTCTAGCTTATGATAATCAATCAGATTATTACTCAGTATCCTGTGGCTCTCTTAGTATAAAACTGTTCAATAGCTCAGAAAGCAAGAGTTGCTAAACCGTTTCAGTCCTGTTAATCATGAGATTGACAAAACATCCTAGCTTATGATTACCAAACAGCTATCACTTGATATCCAGCAGAAATATCTCAATGAAATTCTACTCAATAGCTCAGAAAGCAAAGATCACAACACCCTTTCAGCTGGATTTTCAAACCTCTAGCCACTATATTCAGTTGTGCAAATGCCAGGTCTAAACATATGATAATCGAATGGTAGTAATAAAACGCAGTCCTTACGATAGCTAGGAAACCAAGAAATGCTACTTCCTTTTAGTCGGTGTTCATACAATCAGTGACTGTCCTAGTTCTATAGGAATGGGTTTAATCTCAGGCATATTGATCGGAAGGCTTCTAGATCTGATGCACCTTTCTCTGGCTTACTGTGAACAGCCAGGTAAATACTTTCAACTCTTTCCTCCTCAACTTGTGTCCCGGCATGGCCAGGTGGTTAGGGAGCTCGACTCACAATCTGCGGGTCGTGGGTTCGAATCCCCGTCCCACCAAACATGCTCGCCCTTTCAGCCATGGGAGCGTTATAATGTAATGGCCAATCCCACTGTTCGTTGATAAATGAGTAGCCCAAGAGTTGGTGGTGGGTGGTGATGACTAGCTGCCTTCCCTCTAGTCTTACACTCCTAAATTAGGGACGGCTAGCGCAGATAGCCTTCGTGTAGCTTTGCGCGAAATTCATAACAAACCTCCTCAACTTTTCACTCCAGGTGAGATAAAACAGTGCTCTTCTTGGTCTCTAGTTCCATTTCCTGGTCAAGCCAATTCAAGAAAGTTTCGTCAGTAACATATGGATGCATTACTATGCACTTGCTGTAACTAATGCATTTAAGGACCAACTTGTCAGAGATGCTTCTGTGCTACTGGCAAACACCCAATCCCCATGCTGGTATATCCATCCTTTTAGTTTTTGTCCTAGCATCTTTTCTGTCATATGGCAGCTTTTCACAACTTTTTGCATGCAAAATCATGCATATTAACTAATGCGACGAGCTTAACTACTCGACGCGTTTTTGCAAGCATTATAGGATGTTTCTGCCCAAATGGGAGGACCATACATCATATCCGCAGGAAGTAGGATTTTCTGGCCAAACATGAGCATGTTTCACGAATATTACAACTACCAGTTGTTTTTTCTTTACCACAGGCTTGAAGGTGTAGCCAACCACTTTGATCAGACATTTCTCCCATTGCAACTCCTTCATTGTAAGTTCCATTAACCTTTCAAAAGTGATGAGTGTGTGAAACACAGGCTAAATAACATGAAATATTATTCATATAAGCAATAGTTCATGCTAAAAGCAGCCTTAGATCTCGTCTCATAATCTAATTCGACTTGCCAGTATATGGATGTCAGATCTAAAGTGCTGAACTTTCCAACATTCATCCGTTCATGGCAAAAGAAAGATCTTAATGCATGTCACCATGTTCATCCACTTAAAATAAGTACTGAACCTGGATGTACTTTCCTTATTTCTGGCAATCAATACTACAGATGACCAAGCACTCTCTAAAGATTGTATGATCCATCCTTCAGTATCCACTACTAGAGAGAAAACTCGTGCTTCATGTATGAAACATTTTTATTATTTTTGTGGTATTTTGTATATTAATGTACAAAGTTTATAAAATGTAAAGGCAATGCTATGTATTTAAAGTAATTAAAACAGTTACGTGACCTGACTAGACTACTGACGTACGATTTTACATATAGTTCTAAACGAATCTGATGACCATGTGGAGTATTTCAGTGATTATGAGGTTAAACCTATTCCACAACACGAAGTCATCCCTACCCCAACTTCTCAACTGCAAAAGGCAATTTGAGCGAAGTGGTTTAATCAAAATTGTCAACCCAATTAATTTATCTAATAAGTGACACCAGATCTAGTGACGCTTTCAAAACTTGGGTATTGGGGCAAGCACTAAAACTCTGTAATATTGCTCCCAGATCTCTACTCAATAAGGTTTTGGTACTGTTATTCTAGTGTCTTTAATCAAATGAACAAATTCTCAAACAAAATATTAACACATAAGCTCTGCTGCCTGAGAGCGAGCTCTGAGAGATAACAGATTCATTCCCCAAATACCCTTTCCTTTACAATGCATAGTTCTATCTACACCTACCACTCCTTTTATGCATATGGTGATGTCGTCAGTACTTCCCTTCTCCTAATCTTATTTTTGCATAGTTTAATGAAGTTTAAAAAGCTTCCCCACAAGCACCTAAGCACTATCTGCATCTGTAGTGCTCTAGTGAAGCCTTTGTAGCAGTTTTTATAGATTGGCATCACTCGTATCTACAAGATGTTGTGTGAGTGCTGTCCACCTCAGTTAGCCATCTGGTCTCATGAACACATTAGGATATTCAACCAATGCATCAATGAGTTGTTATCGCTGCATTGGATCCAGATTTTTGCACTATCCTTAACCAATGCTCTCAGATGTGTTGTCTGCCAGTATTCATTCTCAGGAGCAATGTCACTGATACAAAAAGCCTAGCATCACTTCTACTCTCAGGTAGTTCCACTTTGCTTATCCACTTTCTCACTGGAATGATCACATTTTATAACTAATTCTCCATAACTGCAAAACAGCAGATGAACATCATCCTTTCTTGGACAGATAATTGCTCAAGCTAATGCTATTTGCATTTTTGGACAGAAAATAGATAACCTACGCACAAACTAAGCTAATAGTAACATGGTATAGACACACTAGAATTCAACTGCAGTAAAACACTTGTGTACATGGGAATGTTGTGACTTTCTGTACTACACGCACTCTACTTTCATGATTGGCATCAGATCTCTTACAGACATAAGTTCAGTGGGTGCACAAGCAAAATTGAATATTAGGCTCTGTAATACATCGATCCTGAGGATGCCATTGCCATAACTGAGGTCCTTTCTGTCATTTACCTCTATCACTTCTAATTTATCATCATTATAAGAAAAAAAAACGTTTTTAGCTACTGGTCAGAGTGGTGGTTCTACTTGGAGGACTTGTTATATTGCGAGAGATGCCAGAGTTTTTGCTGCTCCTACGACTACCAGGAACCTATCTCTTTCCCCTGTACGTTTACAGTTATGTACCAAGCTCCACCTAGCTCCCCTAAGTTGATCGCCAAGCTTGACTTTGGCTTCATTAGTTTTATGGAGCTATAGCCACAGCATTTAACACTTACTGTTGACTCTCTGGATTTGATGAGCTATTGGTCGAAACCATCGATCTTGCTTTCCTTGCTACATGATTTGGTACATGAAGATAACTTTATAGTCACCCACCATTTTGCAGGTAAATCAGACACTTTGCTCTTCTTTTGAAGAACCACCTCTGGGCAGAAGTATTATTGGCTGTAGCCTGCAAATCATGGAAAGATTGGGATAGCTATACCCATTCACTGGATGCCAGTGTAGATGTGCTACAGCACCAGGATGTATGGGTGGTTGGATATCCCTTCATATAGTACAAAGAGAAGGAGGTACGTGGGTAGGATGGATCATCTGAGGTATACCTACTACAGCAGGCTTTTCCCCCTCTGTGACTGCTTTGAAGTTATTCCTCCATACCTTGCAGGCTGAAAATTGCTTCTGTTAGGGAGGAGAATATTACTTATGCCAAGGTGGTGTCTCATTCTTCTCTAGGAAGTTCCTTGATGAACTTATCAACCAATATGTCTTCTTGGTCGGCATAGGCAATTTCTGGGTATGCTTTTTCATGTAAACAGTGCATATCATCCACATAGGTAGCAAATATTTTGTAGTGTCCCTCTTCTAAGCCTATGAACTCAACCTAATGGATTGCTTGATTCCCACTGGGTCAAATTACTGATGCAACGTATCAACAACTGTTTCAAAGTCTCAAAAATAAACCTCACTCAAGTGATTGATGGAGTACAGTGCTAGACTGTCCAAACTTTAGATCAGGAATTGTGGGCTTTTCAGTCTTATTTTGCTGTGCCCTTAGAAATAAGCAATATGTTATACTTTGCTTCATTCAGAGGGCCTGTGGTGGGGGTCAAAGCCTCTTGCCTATCAGTTCTCAGCCAGCACCTGATGGAGATGTCATTGATATTGCAGATATAGGGTGGTAGGAATCCTCAGGGACCCTGACTATCCAAAGTAGCAAAACAACAAATTGCTTTTAGTACCCATCCACTAGTCCTGCTCGATCCCAGGTTTTCCATGATTTATGGATGTTCTTAAAGAATACTTCTTGGCTCACTGAGGCTCTACTGCCCTAACCATTATTCTCTAGTGGTTTCAGCCAGAGCTGAAGTGGGGTTATTTTGCTTGAAAAAGGTACAGAAGTACTATAAGACTACCCTATTTGGCCTTAGACTCGCCAGGTGCCATACCACTACAATGACTTTCATTTGGTTGTTCATGCGTTATTAAAAGTGGGGAACTCGACTAATTGTCCTGCGTGTTTGTTTGTTTTTGAATTTCGCGCAAAGCTACACGAGGGCTACCTGCGCTAGCCATCCCTAATTTAGCAGTGTAAGACAGCTAGTCATCACCACCCACCACCAACTCTTGGGCTACTCTTTTACCAAAGAATAGTGGGATTGACCGTCACATTATAACGCCCCAACGGCTGAAAGGGCGAGCATGTTTGGTGGGATGGGGATTTGAACCCGCGACCCTCAGATTGCGAGTCGAGCGCCCTAACCACCTGGCCATGCTGGGCCGGTCCTGAGTGCACCAGACTATAGCAGCTCCACTCTTGAACCATCAGCCTGAGGCAGAAAAACTTATGGACCTTTGCAACATCAGCAAAATTTTGCACATCTAGGAGAGGACTTCTTGACCAGATAACTCTCTTTCTACCAACCCTCCTTCTTTTTTATAAGTTTATTAATCTGTGGTAGTTGCCATTTTCTCAAAAAAGTTTTTTAAGCTTAATTATATACATTATTTTAAGTAAAGGATAATACACGAGTGAGATGAAACAGAAAGCTTTAATATCCTGTAGTCACAGCACCAAAACTCTCTTTCTGGTCAACTCTGATATTTTCAGATAGTAACGATTTTCGCTAAGAGTAACAAGACAGTGCTGCTGAATAGGGGAAGATTCGTCAAGATATTTATTGCAAAATGTTTCTGTATTATCTTCTGACTAACAGAGTTTCTGAAACTTATACGCTGAACATAAATGTGTAATCTTTATTCAAGTAGTAAAACGGTATTTCACTGCCACAATAAACAGTCGTCTTTATTGAAGAGTTAGGTTTTAAGTTGTTTCTAGCTTACTCAAATGAGGTCGTATGCAAGACTAATTGTGTTGATGTTCTTGTCCAGACTGCGTAAATATCGTGTAACTTAGTTAACTCGTCTATGAAAGACTCACCCAGAGCAACTAGTGCTACCCAAGTAACACCCAGTTACGAGCGACCTTGCTGTTTTTACCATGGGAAGACAAAACACGTTACGCTAGGGATGAATAACATAGAATATTAGATAGCTCGAGCAATAATAACTTGACATAGGTTTTGAAATTTTTCCATACCAATACAAGGAGGTAGAAAACACATGGTATGATTATATACCACAGTTACATCGAATGAATTTACAACATTCTAACTGTAATGAAGTTAGTAAGATGACTTACTATATAAGCGGAGTGTAGGGTAACTGGGAGTAATGTTATCAAGTTTAGTCAGGAATGAAAATAACATTTTGTTGACAACATTTCTGAACATCCTGCATATAAATTATTGTTAAGCTGCTTTTGATGAAAATACGTTATAAAATAATGCCTTTATTAAATCACAAGTTATCAGTAATAGGAGGTGATGACTACATTTCATAAAAGCAGGTTTTGTTTATTAAGTAAAAATAAAACGCCCTCCATAGTACTGAATAGCAGAGATTGTGACAAAATATATAAGCAAGATGTCAAATTGCGAGGTAGTAAGATACACAGGGTGTCTGGAACAGTTGGTGATTTGAAGCTTTTCTTAATTTCAGATATATGTGACTGATTATGACACTGTTAAAGCACAGATAAGTTGACTGACAGATACCACTCACTTTCTAATTAACTATTAGCCTCGTTTATTAAAGTTTGCTGTTGTTTCCATGACAAAGCCGGCTCCTGTACACGTCTCTTCATTAGCATCTATGACCTGTTCAGTTTGTATTCTTATGTGTGTGCATACTTTGATCTCAACTCGATAACAAAAACAAATTCAAGTATATAATTGGAATCTTTCGTTCGACACATATTTGTTTGAAGAAAGGCGCGGTTTTCAAAAGGTCGTGTTCATTTCTTGTATGCAAATTCAAAATTTTTAATATGAATTTCTGAATACGTCATTCGAGTATTAGAAAAGTCTGATTTTCCAAGAAAATGAATATTAAACATGACTTTTGCTTGCAAGTATTTACTTCGAGTTTCTCTATAGAGGAAGTTTTATAAGCATGTTAATTTCATTGAATGGCTGTTGCCAAGACTTCGAGTTTCACCAACGGTTGAAAATTATAACCATGCACAAACACACACACACACACATACGTTTGTATTTGAAGTCTTTAAAGCACATTGTAAATACATGCATACTATGCCAAGGGTTACATAGTTTGCATTTACCAGGCCTCTTATAATTCAGTAATTTTCTTTTGAATTTCCCTTCCATCACTTGAAACTTTCTTAAATCTGATCGTGCTAGCAATCAGTATAAATATTACAGTAAAATGGGTAGTAAATATTTATTGACTTAGCAACTGATATGGAATGATGGATGAGAAACTAACTGGTTTATCCAACTAGTCTCTAGTAGGTTTGTTTATTTCTTGAGGAATGGGAGAGGGAGTCTTTTACCCAGAAATTGAAAATGGTACAATTAACATTAAGGTTTAAAATTCATTTCGCAAAGCTCAGGGGAAAAAAAGCCATGTTATCTACATTAGGTTTTTTTCTTTGTTTGTTCTATTTAATGAAGGTAAAGAAAATTACCTACAAGAAAATTAGTGAGCAACCTAATTAAGTAACGAAATGTCTGAATGTATAAATTAAATCTGACAAGATAAGCGTTTGCTCTGAAATTCTGTTTGATAAGAATTTCTTGGTCTGGTTGATAAGAGTCTTTTGTTGTTGTTGTTGTTTTTTGTGTGTGGGTTTTTGTTTTTTTTACGCGTCAAGCATTAATGTTTGATACAGGGAGAATCAGAAAATGAAAAAAAAAATTGTTTGTTTTGGGTTACGAGTTTTAAACTGATTACGAAAGAAAACGTTTAAAGGCGCAGTGACCCATAGTTTGAGTTTGAGGGACTGATTTGTGTAAGCAGCTGGAAGGTCGAGAGGGACCTCTGGGCAATGTGATAAAGGTCAGTACAGCAAACTTATTTGCTAAGATGTGAGCCGAGTTCACTTAGGGGTGAAACGAGCGGGAGACACAGCTTTTAGCAGCTCTGTCGTTTAGGTTAACAAACTACTGATCTTTGGACACAATGTGTTTCCCATACTGGGATTGTCAGGACAATGACATGACCAGAGAATAACCATTGGTCATTTGCGTGCGTGTTTGTGTATATTATGTAGGAACATCCTAGTAACAAAAGGGAAATGGTTTGTGCAGAAGTAAACATACAATAATAGGCAAGGCGAAGATGATGGATTGGATTTAATTTCTTTAATGTTGAGCTCCCTCGCTTGCGTTTTGTTCTCAGAGCCATGGTTAATTATAAAATAACTGATATTTTTTTATCTCGAAGCCATGGTCAGTTCTAAAGTAACTGATATTTTTGTTCTAAGAGCCATTTTTAATTATAAAATAACTGATATTTTTTACCTCGAAGCCATGGTTAATTCTAAAGTAACTGATATTTTTGTTCTCGAAGCCATGGTTAATTATAAAATAACTGATATTTTTTGTTCTCGAAGCCATGGTTAATTATAAAATAACTGATATTTTTGTTCTCGAAGTCATGGTTAATTATAAAATAACTGATATTTTTGTTCTCGAAGCCATGGTTCATTATGAAATAACTGATATTTTTGTTCTCGAAGCCATGGTTAATTATAAAATAACTGATATTTTCGTTCTCGAAGCCATGGTTAATTATAAAATAACTGATATCTTTGTTCGAGATACAGGTCACATTTTCAGATTTTTTTTATTTGAAACCCAAGTAGATTAACAGAATTATCTAAAGGTTTAATAACTGGGGACCTGCTGTACAAAGATTTTAAATATATTTGTTATAGTTCGGTTGTGTGACAATTTCGAAAGCAGATGATCACGTGAATTAAGCCAGTAATATAGTACATAGTATGTAAAAGTTTATTACAGTACAAACCATGTAGAGTGGAGGAGGGGGAGTTGAGAGATTAGTATCACGTAATATCCTGTACACACGTTTGCGCAAGTTCTAGTTTATAGACCACCGTATTAATATGTTGTATAAACCTGCTACAGTAGTTCAGTCACAATAATATCTAATTTTTAAATTGGTACCCCATAAATTAAAGTTCCAAATTTCACGTCCTAGTACTCATGACCCCAACCTGGCTCAACGGCGATTCCAAAGCGCTGCAACTTGAAAAATCATGTTTCGATACTCGCTGTGGGCACAGCACAGATAGCCCATTGTGTAGCTTTATGCTTAACAACAAACAATATTACTCATCAATGATTTATTTACTGTAATATAAATTCGTATAGTTCAAATAAACTATAAAACAGAAAAACACATAGCATACCTTTTGATATCCATGTACTTCACGCTAATACTACTGATGAAAAACCTTTACAAACATTGATACCGTAATCCCCCACTATGATTCCTGGGACGGTAACATCTGAAGTACCTTCTTTTCTATCTTGAAAGTCTCACAAGAGCATTTATTAAGAAGTAATTTACCCTTCGAATTTCCAAAATCACGAACTGTTTAAACCAAATTAACAATAAAATTTCAGGACTTGCGTTATAAGGGTGAAGATCAAATTCCATTATTCGGTCAGACAAGAGTATCCCAAGAGTTGGTAATGGGTACTGTTGACTAGCTGCCTTCTTTCTAGTTTATCAGATCAAAATTAAAGACGACTAACGAAGAAAGCCCTTGAGTAGCTGTCACAGTCTGCTCTCTACGCCTCCAAAATATAGAACCGATTTTTATTTTTCTATTTTTGCTATGGGCGCTAACAATGGATCAGCAGATTCGGTATGCTAACCACTATCCACGGTAAGCCCATTATTGATAACTGAAAACCATGAACATAACATTTTCGCTCGTTACTTCAAGTCAGCCTCTGTCGGTATAACTTCCCAGTAGTGTTTCATACAGGTTGATACCCATGTGTTTTTGTTGTTTCTTAATTTATAATGTGTTAAATGTTATGATCATTTTCTTATTTGTTTTGAAAACTGGCGTCATTTTGGGAGGAAAAAGATTAATACAGAACAGCATATCCAAATTACTGTGTCGGGGTTATTTTACAAATAAACAAAACTGAACCATGAAACCAGACCTTCTTTATAGACATAGATTAGGTATTTACACCTTCTGTAATGTATCTCATAAAATTAAGTTCTATTTATTCTCTTCCTCAGCTGATACGGAAATAATACAAGATACCCTTACCTGCGGTGTTTGTCATAAAGAATTCGCCTTATCCGACATTTTGGAGTTTATCGAGCACAAAGTGCGAACTTGTAATAAAGAAAACTGCTTGTACGAAGAAGAAAAATATGACAGTGGAGAGGTAAACGAAGACGGCAAACAACTTAATATAAATGATGAAAGTAAAGATGGTCGATCAAAAAGCGTGTCACCGTGTGGAATGAAGGCATTGCGAAGAAAACGAAGACACTCTATGGATGATTTCTGTCCACAGAGCTCTTCCAAAAAGAGACGAGAAAACGAAGATGCCAGAGGTTAGCCAGTTTTAATGTTTTAAAAGTTTCAGCTGCAAACAAAATTTAGAAAAGCTCTTGAACAAAAGTGGCATTGACTTGATGTGAGTGACTTTTGCATAAAACTTATTATTTCACTTTGTATTGTAGCAAACCAAGTATAGAAGAAGGATGTTGTATATAATATATTTTAAGCATATTTAGTAAATGTATTAATTGAAGTGAAAATATGAGATTTTAGGTAATTAATTTTATTAGTTGCCATGATTAATAAATTTCAGTATTTCCGTAGCCAGTTATTATAACCTGTTAGAAGCAGAGGCTGAAATCACAAATGAGAAAAAACAAAAACTCTCATTTGTGTAGTGTTATTTGTTATATAAAGAAGATTTAGTATCAAACAAACGGGATTCAAACTTGTTTTATAGAAAGTAATTGATACTATTGAAGAAATAACTTATTAATGTTTGATTTGCACACTACGGGGCTAAGCTTGTGGTATTCTCAGGCTCACTTATTTTCCTTTGAGCAATTGAGTAGGATCCGCAAGATAACAAAAGATTCTACAGGATGTGTTTTGCAGAGATTAGCTGAATTCTCTTGATTTTGAGTGAATTTAGAGTAAACAAAGAGACTGGACACAATGTAAAACCCAGTGACATAATAGTTATTCAGTACAAAATGCAAAAAAAAGAAAGTAAAAATAACGAGTGTGTGGATGAAGGACGCACCTATACTGGAGCTTGAAAGTTTCTGAACTCTGCAGATCTCTGTAAGAGTTTAGAAATCTTTGATGAAAAAATTGCTTCCAGACTGAGAAAACATAACGTTATGTAAATAATTCTACAATGCTATTCTTCTCAAGCTATGTGCATTATCTATGTCACTGTTGGTCATTCTCATCGAAAAATAAGAAAGGATGTTAACTCCAGGTATCACTTTACCCGCCAGTGGGAAAAATTGCTGCCTACTCTTAGACAGTATTTTCTACTTCAGAACAATTTTTTTCCACGAGAAGGTGCATGTGATACCATAAGGGAATAAGTCAGAACAATAGGCAACTAAGGTGATAGGAACTTAACCACTTCCTTGACTAATGTTTTACTTTAAACTTATATACATTTGTATGTATGAACGTTTTGAAAACTTTTATGTGAACTTAAAGGTTAAGTAAAGAGGGTCAAAAATACCTAGTATGCCTGCTTACTGCAAGCTCACAGAGAAGGTCAGTGAGTTTTAATATAAAAGATTGGTATTGTATTTCTTGCAATTAAAGTTTTCAAGCAAAGTGATTAACAGTTTCCAGTTCATTTCGAAATCAAATATTTATTTTTTTGATAGACTTGAACTTGCAGTATAGAAAAGGCACCAGAGAGTTTACATAAAAATGAGCAAAGCATTCATAAAACTGCCATTTTAGATTTTCTTCGTGTATAATTTTTCTCTTAGAATATGTAATGTTGCTTCTTAAAATATATCAACTTGTAAAGCAAATATAGAGGTTGAGTATGTTATGTTCAAACAGTTTTGGTGCTTCACTACGTCATTACAGTCTGATCTTACTCTGACGACCATGCATCTTGACAATACACCTGCAGCATAGTTTCAAGTGCGAAAGGCTCCATTGTTAGGTTATTATCTTTAAAGCACGCCTTTACTTCCCTGCATGCTTTTCACAATCCATCTAGTTTCATTCTTCAGCTCTTTGGGGTACGCAACAACTGAACAGAAGCCTTATCTTGGAAACCCATACCCTGTTGATTTTTTTTTGCAGGTGGAAATCCTTATGAGGTGTATTGTTGTCTGGGGCATGGACAGCTGACCTCTATTTTCGTGGATTCTCACATATTACAGAACGCCACATTTTTCTTACCATGGCTCTGGTAAGACTTCTGGCAGATCTCTTTCTGGATATTCTTGGTGCCATCACACTACCTATAAAACGTAGCCTTGACACAACTGTTCAACCGCAGCTTTATGTCGGCTGTGACTTGTTGATTTGCCTGTTCAAAATCATTTTAATGTAGCGTACTTAACCCTGTAGAAGCTAGAAATTGTATTATTAATTTTTCAGGCTAATTTTTACTTTCAACTTGTCTCTACATACTTGTCACTGTGGCACACAACAGTCGCTGTCAGTTAGTTAAGTGTAAGGAATTTGTTATGTATTTATTTTAATATGAACGTTGTTTAGATTAAGTTTATATTTAAGAACATACATAGCTTATACTATTAGATAGGTATTGCGAAACTCCCACCTGTTATCCAAAGTTGTAGAAGATTCTCGAGAGTAAGAATCAACAATACATCTGTATACGTAAACGCTTTAACCAGTATTCTTACGTAAGACTGAAATTTCTAGAACGCCTCCATACAGCTATAAATATAACCAACGCGACGCGCCAAAAGGAGAGTGTCTATTATTAGTTCGCTATCATCAGTGTGCTATAAAATTTCGAAAGCTATAACTGTGTTTTTATAACGCTTATCAATCGAAAAACTTAAGATATTTGACCAGGAATATTTATAAATTTCGAATGCTACAAATCGTTTAACTTCAGTGGATTCTCATCGGACATTAGTATTTTTACAAAAACATTACCTAACTTGAACGGTGGAAAACAGCGTGTGTGGCCAATAACAAAGCTAGCTAGCTTCCCGGCGAATCGTACTTACATCAACTCGTAATTAACTCGCTTGTCGTAAACCCTCGATAAGATATCAAGGGAGTTCCAAACCAGAAAGAAGACTTTATATTGCTTGTAAGTTCTTGAAACTTTTGTTTATAAATCATTGTTTGTAATAACTATTTGTAAT
>NW_013665709.1:1108689-1112138 GCF_000517525.1 Limulus polyphemus
ATCTCGGCCTCGGACTATTCGAAATTCTAATACGTAACATAAGTAATTCCTTTTCTTTATTCTACTCAGTTTATGTGCTATTGTATACTGGAAACTTTATACCGTAGCAATGTTATTACAAATTGGTTAAATTCGGTTGTTTTCATAAGATGCTGTTATACCAAAACGTTGCATGGCATGGCCAGGTGGTTAAGGTGCTCGCCGTCACACCAAACATGCTCGCCCTTTCAGACGTGGGAGCGTTATAATGTGACAGTCAATCCCACTATTCGTTGGTAAAATGTTTCTTTCTGGTTGATCGGCAAATAAACTTGAAATAGGCTTTATAGGTGTATGTATACCTGTTGGCAGAAATTCCAGAATTTAACTTTTTATTGTGATATTTTCGTTTTTAGTTTGTTATTTTTGTTTCACACTTCAGCAAGCAGTAGTAATGTGGTTAGAACACACACACATACATTCATTATTTACACTAGATAATCAGTGAAGGATTGTTTGTTTGTTTGTTTTTGAATTTCGCTCAAAGCTACACGAGGGCCATCTGCGCTAGCCGCTTTTAATTTAGCAGTGTAAGACTAGACGGAAGGCAGTTAGTCATCACCACCCACCGCCAACTCTTGGGCTACTTAACATAGTCTGTTTTATAGTAACTCACGACTGACAGAAAAAAAAAATGAGGTAAGTATGACATTCGAATTAATTCCAAAATTGCTCAATTCAACTGAGATTTAGTGATTGTACAAGTTAAGGACGATGACTGAAGTCATTTTCATCTTCCCGGAAACAATGCTGGACCTCACAAGCACGATGAGTAGTCTCAATATCATCTTGGAAGAGACTTGTGCATCAGTATTGAAATTTAACTTAATAGGATGGACTTGTCCACTAACAACGTTCGGGTACACTCTGGGTATTATTCTCTCTTCTAAAAGAACCAGAGAACTTCTCCCTTGTCACCAGGACATTTCCCATACTATTACAAACACCTTGCACTGTTGGAACAATACAAGTAGGATACACCTGTTTGTAGTTTTTATCCATACTTATTCTACTGTCAGTACTAAAAAAGGATGTAAAACGATCCATCATACAACTTTACACATTTTCAATCACCCACTTTCAAACGTTTGCACTATAAGCACCACTTAAAACATGTTTTCCTGTTTACATTTGAGATGAGCAGTGTTCGAAATGATTTTCGTTTGCTATATGGCATTTTATAATTTTCTTTGTATAGTTAAATTATCAAAAACTTCTGGTCAAAATAAGCTACCTACATAAGATTAACCCAGTAATTAATATAGTTAATTTTTACTTATAATGATTATGCAATGATTCATAAGTTGGGTACTCTCGCTGCTACGATATTCTTTTGGACATAATTTCAATAATTTCTCAATAGGTTCGACCAGTTTAGGATACTTACGTTAATAAAAATTCACATATTAAACTAACAATGCTAAACAATCGTGATAATACAAATATACAAGAAATATAAAAAGATAAAATCTATACATGTGTATATTAAATAATTTATCAATGTTGTTAATGAAACTAACATCAAGGAAAGAATACAATATGTATATTTACAAAACATGTAAAAACGTCTTATTTGCTTCATGTACCATAACCAATTCCCCTGTCATTTGGCTCACAGTCTATTGCAATGATTTCCTTTTTTTTTTCACTTACCTTGATTTTCGCGACACTCCTTCTGCCTCATGCAATATTTTTTGTAGAGTTTTTTAATTTATGTTCTTAAATATTCTTCTTTTGGTGTAGCTCTCGCGACACCCCTAGCGACCTGCCACGACACATGGTTTGAAAACCACTGGTCTGTTGTATTTAACAAACCTGTCCAGCCATCTCTTTCTCCGATCAGTTACCAGCGGTTGGCAGCCACATTTTTTAACCGCGGCATAGCGGCTCATAGAATGGCTCTTAGTTTTTGTTTTCAAGCACAAACTTTTAGCTCCGTCATCTCTTGACCGATTTGAGATCTAATTACAGTTTTGGACTCAGGAGGTCAAACCCTTTTAATTGATATATTTGACCACGCCTAAGTTTTATAGACTAATTTACTCTAATCCTGCCTAAAAGAATTTCAATTTGAGGGTAGGCTTATAGAGATCCTGATGAGTAATAAAATCGAATTAAGCTATCACCAACGTTTTTGATAAATGTTACGTATTATAATTTCAAATGGTCTGAAACTGATACATTAAACTTAGTAGTTAAATTGTACTTTGGATTTAGTAGTTAAGTAAAAGCCGATATATAACCAGTTTATGATATTTGCCAACAAGATTGATACACACAGTTTTCGTTTTTAACACAAAAACATTATAATATACACACAACAATACAATTTACAATAATGGTTATTACAAACAATGATTTATAAACAAAAGTTTGACAAAATTACAAACAATATAAAGTTTGGAGCTAGCTTCCTTGATATCTTATCGAGGGTTCACAATGAGCAAGTTGATAGAAGTACAATTCACTTAGTAGGGAGCTAGCCCTGTAGTTCTCGCTGATCACACGCCGATTACAGGTCGAGTTTCGCCGATGATGTTGGGTAATGTTTTCGTAAAAATACTAATGTCCGATGTCAATCCACTGGAGTTGAATGATTTGTAATGTTCGAAATTTATAAATATTCCTGGTCAAATTTCTGAAGTTTTCTGATTGATAAGCGTTATAACAATCACAGTTATAGCTTCCGAAGTTTATAGCACACTGACTACAGCGAACTAATAATACATACTCTCCTTGGTGCGTCGCGTTGGTTATATTTATAGCCGTGTGGAGGTTTTCTAGAAAATTCAGTTTTACGTAACAATACTGGCGCTAACACAAGTGTTTTACGTACACACATGTTGTTGATTCTTGCTCTTGAGAATCTTCTACAACTTTGGAGAAAAGGCGCGAGTTTCGCAATACATATTTAACAGTATAAGCAATGTACATTTCTAAATATAAATTTAACATAAACAAATGTTACTATTAAAATAAATATATAATAACAAATTCGTTACATAAAAAACAAACCTCTTTAATCAATGGAAGACTCTAAATTAAGAAATCAACAAATATTTTTTCCAGTTTTGTTGTCTATACATTTCTTTTTATACTTTCAGTACATAGACTAACAACAATATTAGGTTATACTTTTTGTTGCTAAGCAACGTGACATAAAAACCAGTGTTGAAACGTAGTGTTACCAAAACGCACTGGCTTCTCTGTATGTTAGAAGTTTTTTATCTAATTGATTTTTTACCACTATTTATTCTATGAATACGTCACGAATTCATTTCATGAATGATCTTAATTTTGATTGGCTCACAAAGGAATTTACCGACGTTTGACTGCTGCCACTGCACTTTTTTGCCTTTTGTTGGTCAAGCTTGATTTCGGAAAATTTATTAAACTATGGTTTAATGTCT
>NW_013665709.1:1112359-1120414 GCF_000517525.1 Limulus polyphemus
CAATAAAAATTTTGTAATCTGATTTTTTTCTACAGAAGGTGGGGGTTTGGATTCCCGGGGTCACAACTTGACACTAATACAGGATGAAATGAGGAAGGTCATGAGGGGGGGGGGGAGGGTCTCATAAATTAATTTCCGCTAATCCTGCCTATAAGAGTTTTGAGTGCCTCGACTGTTGAGGATTGCCTCTTGTTTACCACTAGAAAACGATTTTCACTTTGATTGGCACTCTTGTTAAATTCTAAAGGTAAATTAAATCTATCATCCTTGATGCCGGCACTTTTGGTAAACGAACATCAAATATCATATTCCACTTTTAAGTCTTTAAGTTGGGGTTCTTGTCAGCATGGCCAGGTTGTTAGGGTGCTTGGTTCGTTTAGGTTATTACAAGAGTGAACTTCATTTCGTGCTTAATATGAATGTTTGAAAACAGCTTTTTTTTTCGTTTGATAATGAATAAATTATTATAACATATTTGCCCCCCAGTGGCACAGCGGTATGTCTGCGGACTTACAACGCTAGAAACCGGGTTTCGATACCCGTGGGGGGCAGAGCACAGATAGCCCATTGTGTTGCTTTGTGCATAAATTCAAACAAACTAAAGTTTATAACATATTACTTTAATATTGTGCCCTCTAAATTTAAGCGATGAAACAAACATATTTCTATTGGAAACAGCTTGTATATTTTCATCTGCAATACAATACTGTTCTAGAGGAATCTGTTTTCTATTTGTTAAACTTCCTACATTGCGGTAGTAATAAAAGAAAAACTGTTTACATTTGTTCGTAAAACGACGTAACATTTTGATCAGTTGGTCTTGAACAGTATAACAGCGATGAAAAAAAGTTTTTTTTTAAATACTTCTACAATATTAAACTGGACAAAAATATCATTTGTCCTTCTAAAGTGTAGAAGTGACCAAGAGAAAGTTTTTGATCATTTGTTCTTGAACACTATAACAATGTTTGTACAATGTAACTGTGAACACTATAACAATGTTTGTACAATGTAACTGTGATAAAAAGCTGTTTTCGTATATATCTTTCAATATAATAATAATAATATTTCTTTTTCTACAAGGAATAGGTATTTCTATTTGTTCTACAATATAACGACTATCAAGAAAAATATGTTTTCGTTTGTTTTTCACAAAACAGCAATGATTAAGAAAAAACTGTATTGCCTTTTTGTTCTTCTACACTCTACAGTATAACAGTGGTCAAGAGAAAGCTGCAATTTGTCCTTTTTCAGCATAACATTGATCAATAAGAATATATCATTTCTTCTTGTACAATCTAAGTCATCAAGAGGCTGCCATTTGTAATTCACAACATAACAGTGATCAAGGAAATGGTAGTACTTGTTTTTATATGTTGTAACAAAGGGAAAGCTGTCGTTTGTTGCTTTACAGTTATCAAGAAAAGATCTCTCATTTGTTCTTTTGCAACATAACAGTCATCAAAAGAAAACTGTTTTCATTGTTCTTTTACAGTATAGGAGTTATCGAGAAAAAGTTGTGTGTGTCGTGTCCTTTTCCACTTTGTATGATTGCGGAATAATTAAAAGTTTAATTACATGTAACAACATTTGATCTATGTGATCTATCAGTTTAGCATACCTTTTAACAAAATACAAAAAAGGATTTTAATAACAATGGTAAATTATGTTTCTATATAGATTTGACAGACTGATAACTAGAAGAACGTGACTTTTTTCTTTTTTTTTCAGAACCAAGTGTCTATGTTTGCTCCACATGTAAGCAGCCATTTGCCACAGCTTGGGTTCTGTTACAGCACGTGCAACATATGCATGACATAAATATCTACTTGGAAACAAACAACATCAAAGAGAAGAACTTGGATTGTGACAAATCAACTCTTTTCTCTTTAAAACAAGTAGCTCCTCCTCCTCCTGTGTCTGTTAGCTTGTCTGAACAAAGTCTGATATCTGGAGGACACAAATCATCCAACCATCCTTCTTTGGAACTCCTTCGGATTCCTCTTGGTGAACGACAGTTTAACACTTCGTTGAACAACAAATATTTACCACGTCAAACTAGTCAAGGATCCAAGCTTGGTATCCTGGGTAATACGTATCAACGGTTACACTCTAATAGTACTTTAAGTCTTGTTTCGCTAGACTCCCATAATTCCCTGGATAAAACGCTCTTTGATCATTCTCGAGGAGCTTCTATTGGACGTGGTCTTGATCGCCAAAATGATTTCTATTCGAATAGACTACGTCAATTAGCAGGAGCTACGAGTCCTACCAATATATGCCGAGGTAAACTGTCCAGTCTTTTTTCACAAACATTAACCTCCAATCAATCAGTAACTTTTTATCCAAAACAGGCCGTATCTCCGACACTCAGCCAGAAAGAAAGTAATAAGTCAGAATCAATTAAATTAAAATCATGTGAATTTTGTGGCAAGAATTTTCGATTTCAGAGCAATCTAATAGTTCATCGTAGATCACATACTGGTGAAAAACCCTATAAGTGTCACATCTGTGATCATGCCTGCTCCCAAGCCAGTAAACTGAAACGACATATGAAAACACATCGAAATGGTGGAACAGAATCAACAGAAAATACAAGTGTTGGTTCAGGAAGATCAACTCCTGATGAAAAAGAAGAAGCCAGTCAGAATAATCATGAGCCTATCAAAGTAGAAAACAATGAAGAGGAAGACGAAGATGAGGACCTGGAAGAAGACGACGAAGAACTTGAAGAAGAAGAAGAGTTTGAAGAAACTGGAGCTGAAAATATTTCAACAGAAACTCCTAAAACTGCTTTAGAAACGTTTACTGAGATAGAAACGACTGATAAAGGAGAACAATCCAATCCTTCAAGGAAAAGACAGTCACTTTTGGGCGAAGTATTAGAAAAAATTGGACTAGGTCATATTCAGCAATACAATGAGGCCTACAAGCAAGCTTTAGAAGAAAGCAGCGCTCAAAAGTCTGTACTTATGAGTGAGACAACGTCAGAAAGTGGCTCAAATCGCCTAGCTTATTCGATAAGTAATAAATGCATTAATCAGACACCATTAGACTTTGGCAACAGTCTTCTCAGTGCCTTGGAAATTTCAGTAGGTCCCAACAAAAATAACAAACTTGGTCTTGATGATGGTCAAGACGAAAAGAATAGTCTCTATGCTGGCTTGTGGCTACCTTCTCCCCAGACTTGTACCAATCAAGGAGTATCGTCCACCAAAGACCAAAGGTCAGCCAGTAAAAGTGCCTTGATGGTGACCACCTCTAGTAGATTAGGTAATTCGCCCAGTCCCTTGTCCAGGACCAGTACACCCTCAACAACAACCACTCCTAAACCAAAAGAACAACGGCGGAATGACACGTGTGAGTTTTGTGGTAAAATTTTCAAGAACTGCAGCAACTTAACGGTTCACAGACGATCCCACACCGGTGAAAAGCCTTACAAATGTGAATTGTGTAGTTATGCATGTGCCCAGAGCTCTAAATTAACACGTCATATGAAGACCCATGGCCGGTTTGGGAAGGATGTATATCGTTGTCGCTTGTGTAACATGCCTTTTTCAGTGGTAAGTACATTGGAGAAACACATGAGGAAATGCGTGTTAAATCAGAACTCTTTGTCAACGGACAAAGACGGAGATTCTGTAGAAAGTAATGAAGACAAGCAGTTAAGTCAAGCCACCATCTTGTCTACTAGAGATTCAGATTCTAGGGAAACGTGTTAAAGCTTCCTTAAACCTCCTACTCGGGTAATATAAGTATCGGTGTTCGTGCATTGTTAATGTAACGAAAATTGTTATTTTTAAACAACTATATACGTGTATCTAGAGCGTCAAAATTATCCTTTTATTAACTGAAATATGCACTTAGTAGCAACATTTTTTACCGAATTTACATTATTTATCGTGGCTACACGATGTAAAAGCATATATGTGGTAAAACCAAAATAGAGAAAAATTGTTGAAATATTTTATGATCTATTTGGCCCTTTTGCAAGATTTTAATTCCTAAAAGCATTTTTAATATTTAATATGTCGTTAATCAAAGATAGGTAAATATTCGTTTCATAGTAGTCTTTTTATATTTAACATAAAATTTTACTGGTATTAGCAGGTTTGTCCTTTAGGTAGAAAATAAAAGATTGTACAGGAATTATAAAACAGAATTTAGTGTTTCTAGTAACGCCAATCATTGATGACAGCTTCTTAGTTTTACTCTGTTTTGGGATTTCAATTTTTAACAGAAAACTGACTTTTTCCTTGCAAAGTCATTTGTTACTCGGACTTATTTTTACAAGGTTTTCAGAAAAAAGGCGATGGCTTACTTTTGAAGTGAAGTGAAAAACACCCAAAATCAACTTTGTTTAAAAGTTACGCTGGTATTGCATTTTATATTCATGTTTATGCATGAAATTACTGATTGAAAAATCCAATGGAAAAACCAGTTTAAAATTATATTTTTTTCTTATAGTTAGGAATAGATACCCAGAGGTTACAACTGACTACGAAAGTATGCTGAAACATGTTAGTAAGACATACCTTACACAGAATACAGTGAGAAACTTTTCATTAGAATGATTCCAAAACTTGAAACTGTTTAGAAATACTATCAGGTTAACTTTAACAAGTGTGGTTCAATAAAACTTATAGTATTTCACAAATAAAGGTTTTCAAGCACAATCCATAGTACATTACGTGACAACATTAACATATATATATATATATGTAGTGCTACATACCGAAAGCCTTTGACATGTTGGAAATTAAAACATGCAAAATGTTATTAATTTTTTAACTTTTAAGCGTATTAATAAACTAGATAACGCGCGCTCAAGTTTATGTCTACAATTGAAAATTATTTTATAAGACACAAATTACGGGTCTCAATATCTTTTTAATGGATATAATTACAGTTGAGACCGAAATGATTTCAGAAACTAAGATCATTTTTTTATGAACTAGTGTTTCATAGCCTTAAAAATGTCGGCACCTTGAGATTTATTCCCTTTTCGGTATCATATAATCCTAAAATATAAAAAACAAGTATTGTTATGATATAGTCTTCATGGGCATTGAACAAACATGTTAATCAGCCATCATCATCACTAGCATTTCGTATTCTTAAAAAGCAATCTCTGACTCAACGCCAGAAAGTACGACTAGGTGGTAAGATCCCATTAGATCCGGAAGCTTAAGATTAAGGTACATGACTATGTAGAGCATCATCAAAGACGTGCTGTTTTCCACATCGGATTCGGAAATTCGGAAGCCTAAGAGTGAGGTACATAGCTATGCTGTTTTCTTTTAGGTTAAGGTGTTTCCGTCCTACCAAAGTACTTTATCGTCATAATTTTTGAACTCCTATCTCCTCCTATTCCTATAATACTCTTTACTCAGAAAAAAATCTTCGTATTTTCCGTTCCTTACCTGATCTTGAATCATCCTATTCCCTCTGCTCTCATTCCCATTTGAGAGCAAGTTGTATGATACATCCATCTTTAGCTCTTGACAGCACTTCCTCCACCGAAGCTTATCTGACTTCTCTTACTGCTAACATTTTGAGAAAGTGGTGTGTATCATTGTGTTCGCATTCATACCTGCTACATTTGTAACACGTCGGATATTTTGCTACTTTGCATTTGCAGGTTAGGTTTGAATCCGACCTCGTTTCCATTTCGTTTTGTTTCATAATTCTGCTCAGGCCGTCCCTAATTTAGAAGTGAGAGACTAGAGGGAAGGCAACTATTCAACACTACCCACCGCCAACTCTTTAGCTACTCTTTTTCTAACGAGAAATGGAATTGATCGTTAACATATAACGCCTTCATGGTTGAAAGGGCGATCATGTTCGGTGACGGAATTCGAACTCGCGACCCGCAGGTTGCTAGTCGAGTGCCTTAACCACCAGGCCATGCCAGGCTGTTTCCGTTTGACAAGAACAAACACCCAGAGACTGGGTTTTGTCTCAGCAGCTAGTCACAGGTTTCACAGAAAGTTATAGAATGCTTAATGATCCATAGACAATGTTCTACAATAATGCCATAACCATTGTGCGAATTAGGCTAAATACCACCCAATTCTACTGATAAAACCAATAATAACTTCTTTGTCCATTTATAGATTGGTTTACGTATGTATGTTTTCTTATAGCAAAGCCACATCGGGCTATCTTCTGTATCCACCGAGGGGTATCAAACTCCTGATTCTAGCAATGTAAATCCGAAGACTTCCCGCTGTCCAACCGGGGGACTGATGGGATTACACCCCTGGATTCCTCATAAAATAATATAATGCTTATTTTTGTAGACTTTCAAAAAATAGAAGAAAAAAAATGCAAGATGTGGTTTCTACAGTTTCTGCTGCCGTTGAGTTAGAGATTTCTTGTTAAAACATATTGAATATTAAAATATTTTAGGTGGATAGCATTTATAAATATACAGTGCTCAACGAATTGTTCTCATTTATCTCACTTAGAATAGTTATTGTGATAGTAAAAAACAAATAGCATAATCTGCTATGCAAGAATAATTGTTTTTACCTCAAAAAATAGGACTAATATTGTCTCGAAATGACCGGATTGAGACTGATATTTTCTTCTCTAAGTGCCTATCATAACAAAGAATGTCGAGGTTAAGAACCTTTTTCTTACTGCATGTTTATTTTATCATGAACTACACTATTGATTACATGAAGATTCTCCTCTTGATAAAGTTAAAGTGATGTCAGGCTGCTATCTTTCTATTATTTGGTTAAAAATAATGTGTAAGTAAAACTTTAATAGGCATGTGTATCTTCTTCTGTCTTGGGACTAACGATAGAAATTTTGACTTCAAAAGGTACATCAGTTTAGTGAATTAAAACAACTGTTTATCGTTTACACTGAAAATTTATTATTTTTGTTATTTTCAACGTTTGCTGATATTTTAATGTACATGTGTGTTTTAATTTCTTGCATAACGAAATAAAATACGCTGTATTACAAATTGATTAATATTAACTGAGATATCTTCATGTCAAATCGGCTGCTAAGCTAAGCCTCTTAAAAGAAACGAAGCTTCGCAAACTGTGCAAACTACTGTTAGTATCCGTTTATAAAGCCTGTAAGAAATACAAACAACACGAAGTAAGAAAGATGTCAAATGTATAATTAATTTATTAAAAAGTGTTATAATCTTTTATAAGAATTATATTATACTTACTCTCAATACAAGTTTAGTGTATAGTGAAAATAAAAGTTGAGTACAAAATGCACTTCTATCGACCATGTACATTTGATACCTTGGTAACTAGGAAGATTAAAGATAAGCATGGATAAAGTATTATAAACAAGCAAGAAACTTGAGTGTTTTCACGATCTTTAACTTTTTTGCGTTCGCGATCATGTGAGCTACTTTTTTTTTAATGATGTTAGCATGGATAGGAGCAAGGTAAATCAGTCATTCCTATCTACCAATATCTATGACTGAACCCAGACTTTAGTATGCTCTTAATAAAGTTTTATTATTATTAGTATAGCATTTACTTCCAGTATTATATTAATCCTGTATCACAATGATAACTATTTATCACCTTCTTGTAGAAGTTATTGGTTGACATATAAAATATGAAAGTGAAACCCTATTCATAATGGGAACAGAATGTTGTCAGTACAGTTTCAAGCAATGAATGAGCAAAGCACAAACAAAGAAACATGGAAAGTATTTGTACAAAAACTTTAAAATACAGTCTCAAACGAAGCGTTCACATTTTTATTTAAACCCCATAGCTTATGGTCCATTATATGAATATCTGAACTGTGTATGAATCACATTTTATAGTGTTTAGTCTACCATTGAACGACGAATGTTTGCAGCATATTTGGCAGCTTTTTAACACTTCATTTACTGATTACGGCTTTTAATCGTGTAATACTGTATAGGGAGAATGGTCATCACTGTGTAACTCTGAGTACAGTGGGAATACTTACTAGTCGTGAACACTTTATTGTAGTAAGAATAGTCAGTAGCGTGGTAACTGTAAGACTTTGTAGTGTGAAAATGGTCATCGCCATGTAACGCTG
>NW_013665709.1:1121187-1127681 GCF_000517525.1 Limulus polyphemus
AAAGGAAGTAGGTATCAAAGAGTCTTGTTGTGTATATTTTTTTTTCCAGAACTGCCATAGCACGTTGTTAGCACAAAATAAAAAAATAGCGGAGATACACGGGGAGCTAATGATAAAAAGGGTTCTGGAAATCAGTTTCATTTACTTCACACGCTGAAAGGGAAAATGGTATAGATATTGGTTGACAAATCATTAGGGAACTCCAAACGGGTGGCAATACTAAAATTGAGGCGGTGAGGGAAATTTCACGGATGTATATGTGTGTGTGTGTGTGTCAAAATTTGGTACATGCTTCCCCTGTGGATGGGAACTAACTTTGTCTTTTTCTATGCCTTTAATTCGTTGAACTAAGATGTTTAAACTAACTAAGAGGGGTTAAGTTAGAATATTTCAAAATATAAATCTTACACTAGAGATCCCTTGAAAGCCAGTTGATGAAACCTTCCAGTAGCCCATAGTTAACAATGGTTTAAGTAACTGATTGATGTAATATGCTATATGTACGGTAGGATTTATTCATTGAAATTAGTCTATTTGAGTAGAAGCACAGCATTAATAATAGAACTGTCAAAGTGGGATTAGGCTCTCTGGTCTGAGGAACACTTGATGTGGAAAGCCCCCTAAAGAAAGATTATTTGAACTTGAAGTTCGACAGTGACCATGAATGATAAATATTGCTCACGAATAATGATAGTTTCAACGATATGTCTAACCACATCCCATTTTGTCATCGACATCATCTAGTACAATTCAAAGTCAGAATCCACTTCATCGTCCGTTTATTTGCGAATTTTCACAATCACCATCACACTTACAGGCCTCGGTGCTTTGCATCTCAAGTTTCTTTCAGTGACATCGGTCACAACAGCTCTTCGTATAGCCACATACAGTTAATACCACAATTACATTTTGTGCTGCTTCAACTTGGGCAAAGCCTGATACAAGAAAATCATCATCAGATTCCCAAACTTTACTAACTGGAGGTGGTTGACAATTAACGGCTGCAGTGCATGGATCCAGATAAAAGCTTGCCCTATGATTGTGTATATCAACACAACGATTTGTTGGTGACAGCTTGATACTACCAAATGCTTTCTTTGTGAATAAAAAGTACCGCAAATCATCTAGATTTTCAAGATTCTAGCCGTACAACTTGGTTTTAAAAAATTCTGTAGTTTGTAGAACATTGCAATTTATGTTGAATGTATCATTACCTAAATTTAAAAAAAAACAACAAGTCTTTATGATGAGCCTTGATGGTGGTGAGGCCTTTCTTTTTTTGCCGAATCCTGATAAAAAAAAACTTGCTGGATCACATCCTTCAAATCGTGAGTTGATGGTAGATATTTAAAGGCTTCCTCATCTATAATGAAACTGTGTCATAGATGGAAATTTACCTTTTTTTTTGCCCCAAATCCAATAGGAAAGAACAGTTCGCGCGCATCAATTCCAGTATAATGATGAAACATAGCACTGCTAAGTCAGTAGCGGGAGAACAGACAACAACTGTATCACAACCGTTGGCTTTGGAGTACATGCAATGCAAAAGCATCCATTGTCTCAGCCTTCTCATGGTAGAGAAAATAACAAATAAACTACAAGGTTTTAGTGAAAAAACACTTTTGTGCGAATGAAATATGAAAACCACCTTGCACTGAGACTAGTTACAATCTGAGTCAGTCTTTGACTTCATACATTCACAGACAAATCATTGGTAAAAATATTTAATGAAAATAAAAAACATGATTTTAATGTGCAAAAGACTTGTAATGTTTACTAAAAGCTTGCCAAATTTCGTGAAGATACATGTAGAACATTCACGATTATAGTATTTATAGTTTCGTGGTTACATTAAAGTTTACAGTGTCGGTCATTTTGACCATCCCCAGATGAATAGAATTTAAAAGCGCTATTGTCCTTTGCGATATTTCAGACACTTGTTTTGAAAAATAATCCACTGTGTTTACGGAAAGTACAACAAGTCATGAGACATGCAACTAACGAGGTCAAAGTTCACAAATGATTTGCTTTGACACAGTTATTACGTGCTTGTGGGGATCATGGGAAAAACCAATGCTCGCGAAGTGATGTCCCCATGTTACCCTTTTATTAAAATGTTTGCATTTTTAGCTTTTAAATTAAATCTTTCTTTTTTTTAAATTTACATTTGGACAATAAATACATTTAATGCCCACAAAAGCCATACAGCCTTCATACGCAGGTCCTAACATTTGACCCCCTAGAAAATCGACCTGATACAATTTGTTTGTACTGCTACCAATTTCATTCTACCAAGGAATGTGTTTCTCTAAATCATTTGGATTTTCTCTTTCAGGTTTCGAAGTAAACGAAAATTGATTTTCACGGTGCTAGCTCTCTGACTAAGAAGACAGTTCGAAACAAGCTTCATCTTTAAAAAACAGCTCAGGAAATATTTTTATTCTTAAAAATATTTTCTAAGTTAAATATAAATATATCTTTGAATGAAAAAAGGAAGAGGTGTAAAATTTTTCATTCGAATTTCCATGGGAATTTGTCCCAAAAATGTTTAGGATTTATACCTCTGTGAAAAGCGTAAACATTTTGCTTGTCTTGCTTCTATTCCCTAATGCTCATTAGTAAGCTGCTCAATGTCTTGCTTGGAATTTCTGACGAAAACAAATGCTCCTAACAAAATGTCATTTGGTAAATACTAGCCAACCATCTGATATGAACAATACTTTGACTGCCCTGTAGAATAACGGACTAGGTTAGGTAATTTGTTAAATGCTAGGCAGTAACCCAATTCAGGTTGGATTTTAGTTTCGCCCTCAGCAAGTAGCTTCCTCTGATCAGAAGTTAATATTCTAGTTTTTCTTGCTGAATAAAATAACGCATCACTTCCAAGGTTATTTATCAAACGCTGTCTAGTAATCCAGTAAAAACAATATTTTGCTGTCCTGGTAGATAAATCAACAAGTGTGAACTCAACAGTTATTGGTTAAACAATAGGTCTTGCTGAATAAAGCAACACGCGCCAGTTCTGGGTAATTGGTTTAATGGAATAGAATATTTTTCCATTCGTAAAATACTCTGTACTTTTCCCAAGAAAAATAAAGAAAACATATGTGCACACATCCATGCTTTGTACTAGACGCGAAAGAGGCAAGACCTGATAGTGTACTGACACCCACAGTGCCTTTTAAGGTTTATTAAGCACCCGTTTTTAGTTCTTCGGTGATTCACAGTTGTTATAAGTCATTGTTTAATATCATTCTTCAAGATGATGTCATTGTTTAATACTATTCTCCCAGATGACATATTTTCGTAGTTTGTCTATAAACGTAACTCGTAATGGATATTAAAATAAGATGGCCGCCAGTACTACATTGTAGAATACATAAATTAAATTGTAGTTTAGTTTTCATAAGTTTAATAACGTTTGTAACGTGATATTTCATACGTATCTGACAAGAGATAAATAGAAAAACGCTTGAAAAAATAAAAGTATGATTAGAGATATCTTTCACGTAGAAATGTGTTATACCGTTTTCAAAAGTTTGTGAATCTTGTATATTAACACTACATAGGTTTTGTACAAAGTATATGATGATTTATATTTATAAAATTTCGAGTGGTCAATTCGTCAAGCTTCAAACAAAAGTGCAAAAATATACACCTTTTTTTCACCTATATGATGCTATAACCTTATTTTTCTTTTGCGTCGTCGCCCATTCTGTAGTTTAGACTGTAGAAGGACGCGTAATATTTTCATTAAGCATTTTAATCTCTTCTGTAACTTTGTTAACAACAGTTATTTTTATAGCGTGAAAACTAATATTCATTTGCATTTTAGAAAACTGGACTTTGTGTTAATTTTTCTGTGTGTGAAAAACATGAATTTTAGTTGTAATTTTTTGTTTGTAATGTTGAAAACGATTAATGGAGTTCGCGCTAAACAAAATTGTTTGACTTTTAAAGCGGCTTATATTAGCGACTTAACATACATAACATAAAGCTTGTTTAAGTCAGACTTGAATATAAATTATCGAAAGTTAGTACTCTACGAGAAATTTAAGGTTTTTATTTGTTTGCTATTAAAACAGTAATGATTAAACAACTGTATTGGTTGCACTTAGAATGTGTTATGTACCGGTAGTTACACCACTAAGGTCAAAATGTAAGAAATTAGGAGTGTATT
This sequence comes from Limulus polyphemus, assembly GCF_000517525.1. NCBI lineage: Eukaryota > Metazoa > Arthropoda > Merostomata > Xiphosura > Limulidae > Limulus > Limulus polyphemus. Next base: position 1,125,368 of record NW_013665709.1, read on the forward strand.
ATCTTTATTTCTTTATGTGTGATTTTTTTAAAGCATGATAATATATATATGTCATTATTTGTTTGGTACAAAGGAGGTAGAGATAACAAACATTTCTTCTGTCAGAGTTATCTAGAATATATACTGTTTCCTTATGCAAAAAATAAAAGAAAGGTGGAATGTCTTTAGAATGTATTGTGTCTCTCTCTTCTAGAATGGAATGTGAGGTACAATGTGTTGTGTATTTCGTTGTTGGCTGTATTGCGTGATAAAGATCTTTAAAACGTCCGCTTCCTGGTTTGTTATAACCTTAAACATGGAGTGGATCATTTTGTCAACAATACTCCAAATGTATTATTTTGTTTGAAGGAATAATGTGTCACATGGCAGAAGCGTTCGGTGGCACAGAGTTTGATGAAGAACTGTTCGTTCTCCGTAATTTATTAATTATCTGATGAATAATTTGAGTTATATAAAAGAATAAGGTAAAATACCTAAAGTTGGTTTGAATTTATAACCAGTTCAGTTTTTATCATAAACACAGAAATGTTTTAGTTTATGACAGTTCGCTGTCATTGTTTTGTTTCTCAGCTGCCTGAGTTTGTAGGTTTAAAGTTTAACATTAGATTTTAGTCAAAAACTTTCAGTTCTAATACTGTTTACCAAAACATGGAAATATTGCTAAAGTAGAAAATGAGCATATTAAGAGATTGCTATTTGGTTCCTAGTTCTAGCCACAAAATTCAAAACATGGAAATGATACAAAAGGATGATCACCTTGAGATATTACTGTTGCAATTCCTAGTTCTAACCACTTGTTTTAAAACATGGAAATGATACAAAAGGATGAGCACCTTGAGATATTACTGTTGCAATTCCTAGTTCTAACCACTTGTTTTAAAACATGGAAATGATACAAAAGTAAAGGATGAGCACCTTAAGATATTACTATGTAATTGTTAGTTAAGAGGTTAATACTGAGGTTCTTGTGTGTTCTAACCTCATGTTTCAAAACATATAATCGTATAAAAATAATGGATGACCACATTGGGAGATTTCTGTTTTATTGATAGTTTAATAGATATATGATAGAATTAATTAATTTGATTTCTTTTTCCATTAAAATGATACATTGTTCTGTTGATTTACTACATATAATTCGTCTTGTACATTAATGTGTTGTGAAAATAACTTTTATTTATAAATGGAGATATAAAAATTAAAATCTTGCTGGGATATATCAAAGTATCGCCTCTTTTCTTTCTTTTTTATTTATCTACTTGTTAAAATTGAACGGGTAAGCGAAAACCTTACAGCATTTAATATTACACCTGACATGATGTTACAGTAAGTGAAAATTATTAGCATCATTTTGGACAATATTTTTTCAGTGTGTGATACAGGTTTATCTACTACATTACTGAAAGAAAAAAAATACAAAATTCTTTCTGTGATACAATACGGTTTGATTGTTTCAAATATATAGAGACGTATGTGTTTATTGTAAGAGAAATGTTTCAAATGTCATTCTAAATAAATAATAAGTGAAATATTTAAAATTTTAAAAGGTCAAAAAATCTTAGGTTCATATTTAATGAACCTAACGAACTGTGAATAGAAAGCATTTCTTACGTTCTACATCTGATGTTAGACTATCATATAACTGAAACTAACTGGATACTGATGTGTCCAGAAGTGATCAGTGTAAACAGGTGGGACATTGTAAACTCTGATTGAACCTTTATTCAAGTGTCTTGCTACTGGGCAATTCTTACAACAGGAGTAACCTTTCAAAACAGTGCCCGAAATTTTAATTTGTTTGTTTGTAAGATATTCCGAACTTTAGTTGTAATGATGTTGTTTATAACCGACGAACCGTGGTTTGACATCATAGGTTTCTGTCTTCACTATAGGTTGATCAATATGCATTGTTTTTCTTGTTTTCATGTGCAAATTATAATTCATTTCTCTGGAAGGAGCACTTAGAGAGAACTCTATCAGGAAGATGCTTCAATTTCGTAAAAGCGTAACGACGCATGCCCCAAAACCATTATAGGAATTCCATTTCTTTTAAATGATTCCTAAAATATTTATTTTATTCATGGTTGAATTACTACAAAAATTATTTATATATCGCATATGGCCCCAAAGTGTGGAGAGTGTTATTTGCGGCAGTGCGACTCGAACCACGAACCTGAGATAAAATTGGTGAACACCTTCAGAATAATATTAGATCATCTCAGTACAGCAAAACCAACAAAACGATACATGCTTAAAATGACAGTATGTATAATTAAAATCATAAATAATATTCAACGTTAAACTGGTACACAAT
>NW_013665709.1:1127691-1128669 GCF_000517525.1 Limulus polyphemus
AAACATTTTATTTAGGCCTATCTATGGCCTTCAAAAAGTTGACGACACTACATGTTTCGACGTTACAACGTCATCCTCAGGAATGCCAAAATATATAATTAGTGGGTGTAATCATATATACTTTAATTTTTATTATTTTAAGTTATCATTTCTTTATTCAATTGCAGACGTTCATCTCAGTATTGAAATAACCTTAACAAACCCTCTTTGACCAAACAGAACACATGTATAGCTTTCTTCTTAATCCCTGACAAACAAATTTACTAAATTGTTGGTTTTTAAATATTGCACCTAATGCTTTTCGTAGAAATATAATTTCTTCTTGAGATAAATATATGATGGTTCGATACTCTACTGTCCTGCTAGTCGACTCTGTAGCTTGTATCATAGTAACTCATCTCATATGTTAGGCTTCTCTAAAGTTACACCATTTTAGCTGTTTAATGGGTTACATTGATCACAAGACGTGGTTATAGCGACTTACGTAATCTTTTAATTAAAAATTCAACAGCTTAAAGTGGATATAATTAGATTTATTTAGGATTATAAAATGAAAATCCAGGAGATGAAATTTAAAATAAACATCAAGGATACCAATAATTTAATTCAAGATAAATATAATATTCTTGTGTTTTTATTGATGTTTGTTTTATACTTGTTTAATTAACAATGTTCCTTTATTTTTGTCTTTTACTGATAGTGTTTTACTTATGTGGAATTCAAAAATAGGTTTCATTGAATTTGTGTCCTGTTGGTGAACAATGATGAAAAATATGTGAAGTATTCCGCGTGATTAATACAACATAGCATTTAAAATATGTCGCTTATAAACCTTGAAAATGCAATTCAATGTATTTCAAAACATTCGAAGAATAATTCCAGTCACCCTAGAAAAGAAATAATGATAATCAGTTTAAATCTAACCAAAACGAAAATTAACTAAAACTTTAGCGGTATGTCTGCGGACTTACAACGCTA
>NW_013665709.1:1128679-1137361 GCF_000517525.1 Limulus polyphemus
GTGTGTTATTCCTCACCATGGATGCTTAACAAAACATATAATAGGGCGGAAACAAACTGTTCAAAACATGATGTAAACAAATAACACCTTATTAAAAAAATGAAACAATACAACAAAGTTTCAATACATTTTCAAAGAATGCAATCACCTCTACATTGATGAAATTGGACGAGGACTCAATACACGCATAATTGTTTGTTTGTTGGTAAGCACAAAGCTACACAATGGGCTATCTGTGCTGTAACCACCACAGGTGCGAATCCGGGGTTTTAGCATTATAAGGCGTCAAACTTACCGACGAGCCAGTATAGGCCACACGCATATACAAGAAAGCAAAAAAATCTCTTATATTTTTGAGCAATGTTCGTCAGCAAGACATAGATTCAATGAAACCTATTTCTGAATTCCAGATGAAGAAGAAAGTGTCAAAAAAAGAAAAATTAAATAAGTGTTATTCATTAAAAAATAAATCAAGCATCAATAAAAACTATAGGAACGAACTCGTATTTATTTTAACTAAAATTTAATTGTAAGTTTTCTTGGTGTTTACTGTGTATTTGATGTCCCGGATTTTCATTGTGTAATCATGTACTAAATTATTGCTGTACGTGCTACGGAAACGTTGCACATAGTTTTTTAAATTTAATTTTATCTACTTGAAGCTGTTGAGTTTACGTACGCGGAATCCATTTCTCATAGTGTTTATATGTTGGTGACATAACACTTTTCGGAGTTCATACATCAACTATGATAACAAGATAATTTGTTTATTTGTAATTAAGCACAAAGCTACACAATGGGCTATCTGTGCTCTGCCCACCACGGGTATCGAAACCCGGATTCTAGCGTTGTAAGTCCGCAGACTACTGGGGGGCAACAAGATAATTAAAAATTGTTAATTTAAAAAGGGGAAATAGGTATCATCAAGAAAGTTGGAAATAGTGTCTACATCATTTTCTCAAGCTACAAATATTTATTTTGAGTCCACTAAAATTGATAAGTACTGTAGACGTGGAGTCAAAATAGGGATTTATAGCTTGAGAAAATAATATAGAGTATAGACAATCTTTCCAGCCCAGTTTGTTTACATTTTTTTAGAGTCCCTATTTGTAGGCTTGAAAATAACGCGTTTTGATTCAACTTGTTCCTGTATTTTTTTGACGATCCCCATTCCCTCTTTTAAATTAACAGTTTTTACTAATTTTGTTTCTTAAGTTTTTTATGTCCGTTTATGGAGAATAAATGCTAAGCTACATACGTGCATATTCATTCAGTTGAATGTTACATATTTTTCAACAGTTTACTGCTGCATTGGCTTTTTTTCACCCAACCATTATTTACTGGGCTAGGTGGTTTGGTGCCTGAGGTTTCGTGTAAACATGCGTTTAACAAGTGTCGAGTACAAAGTAAGCCGCTAACAACATCATAGCATATATTATGTACTTACAGATACGTAAATAAACTTTCAATGAAAAATAATCAACTTTTTAAATAGGTCATGGACTTTTGCAGCGTTTCATATAGTATACCTGTTTAGGTTTTGGTGCAGTATACTTAGCCAATTTTGCTGTAGGTTTGTGAAACAAAAATACAAGTAATAGTAATAAAATAAAACTAACAATTTCAGCGAAGTACGAAAATCAGTAGAATAAATCACTACTCACAAGAGTAGAGAAATTTACTATGATAATCGTCTACTGTTAGAAAACTCACTCAAGTAGTCGTAGAAACACAACAGCGAACTCGGGAAATGATAAATCCTCAACGTGGCAGTTTCTAATTAATATGCTGTAAGTTGCACAAATTATTTTCCAATTAATGCGCATTAGTAAAACACCAGATTTTTTCAATGGCGGAAAGTGAAGGACTTAGAGAAATTCTTCAGGACGAAAAAAACGAAGGCGCTTGAATTGATTCTAAAACTACCCTATGACATTCTCAATACTCTATTTATTGCTATTGTCCAAGTTTGAGCAAAATATTTGTAGCCATTTTCCTGTAGCGGCTTGTAAAACTATAATCAACAATAATAAGGCTAGATACACTGTTATAAATAAACACATTGTTTACTCTAATAAAACGAAATATTTCCCGACTAGTATAAAACGTGCTAGCAGACTAAAGATACGTGCTAGAACGCTATGTTCTACTGTATAACATATTATCAGACTAAAGATACGTGCTAGAACGCTATGTTCTATTGTACAACACATTATCAGACTAAAGATACGTGCTAGAACGCTATGTTCTATTGTACAACACATTATCAGACTAAAGATACGTGCTAGAACGCTATGTTCTACAGTATAACATATTATCAGACTAAAGATACGTGCTAAAACGCTATGTTCTACTGTACAACACAATATCAGACTAAAGATACGTGCTAGAACGCTATGTTCTACTGTATAACATATTATCAGACTAAAGATACGTGCTAGAACGCTATGTTCTATTGTACAACACATTATCAGACTAAAGATACGTGCTAGAACGCCATGCTCTACTGTACAACACATTATCAGACTAAAGATACGTGCTAGCATGCTATTTTCTACTGTACAACACATTATCAGACTAAAGATACGTGCTAGAACGCCATGTTCTGCTGTATAACATATTATCAGACTAAAGATACGTGCTAGAACGCTATGTTCTACTGTATAACATATTATCAGACTAAAGATACGTGCTAGAACGCTATGTTCTACTGTACAACACATTATCAGACTAAAGATACGTGCTAGAACGCCATGTTCAACACATTATCAAACTAAAGATACGTGTTAGCACGCTACGTTGTACAATATAACACTGTCGAACTCAAGATGCGTACGGACACATTATGTATTACTGAGCTATATTATGAGTTGTACATAATTTTCTACTGTACACACACACATCATTATCTTATACCTGCGTGTTATAATACCACATGTAGTTGTACAGAACTCTTGCTGCAGAACACAAAATTAATAATGCTTTTTCCATAACCGTAATCAGTAAATTATACTTGCAAAATAATAGCATACCTTGGGTTATAAAACTACTCAAGTGTTACAATAATAATTTGTGTGTGTGTGTGTGTGTGTGTGTATTTTTTCTATAATACGTTTGCACTCGAAATCAAGTCAAAAATATAAATAATAAGAAACTGATATAAAGAAAAACTAGTTGAAAAACAGGACCTTATCATAAGTACGGTGGTACTTATTGTAGGAATGGGCCAGATGTGCAATATATGCAATATAAATTAAAATTTCAATTCAAACACAGTGCAAACAGCATGTAAACAAAATTTTATAAGCACTTTACACACACTGTTGAGTAGTAAACAAACCAACTGCAGAGTAACAAGCCACCAAAGCACTTGAGAAAGTCGGTAGAGTAAAAACAAAATTTCACAAAACCACAGATTTGTCAGTCTGACTGACTGACTAACATTGTTGGAAAGGCATAGCTTTCTCCTGCCTTTATCTTATGTACGTCGAAATGCACATGATCGAATTACGCTACTTTTGCTAAAAGCATTTTTCTTAGTTTTGCTTATAACCTTTGTAACAAAACGTAATAACAATAAACATTTTGCAACACTAGTAGCCATGTAATATGATTATGAGCATGCTTTGTGAGTTGCCAAGTAACAACTCACCCTCATATCACGTACTGATTCACGACTGCTTATGCGCACGCGCTACGTGATCAGCCTGCAGCTGTATCAGCTAGATTAAAAAAAAAACAAAAAAAACATGGATTACATAGAATTTCTAGATCTAGATTCAAATTAGGATCTAACCTTTGAAAGCGAAGTTTTCAGTTCTGTACATCTAACTCGAGGGTTCTGTTTTGGACAAAGCAATTCTATTATAGCAGTGGTGCCTAAAACATGACTCTCCTACGTGAGAACGAACGCAACCACTGCCGAAGTCTGACACGGCTTTCCTCGAGCACTCTGGGCTTAAAACAAGAACGATGAGTTGTATAATTTACTTTGAATTGTTTTCAAACTAAGTGTGACCTATTGAGATCTAATGTTGTACTTGAAACAGTGCGATTTTTTAAAATGTGTATTTCAAAGAAACAAAACCAGAAGGATGGCCAAACCCACTTTCAGGTTGCACGGTATCAAAAACCACCAAATGTTGTAATGTTAGCCCGCCCATTTCTACCTTGTTTCCTTAGTTTTTGGTGTCTCATTCCTACTTCCTAATCTTATATTTAATTTATTTTTACACTTGTATACAATAGTTGTTATAGTTTTTGTTCTATAATGCACATTCTTTGAAGTGAATATGCTTGTTTAAAATCTAACTCTCAGATCGAATAAAATTTTCAACCAAAACACATAACTATTAACTCGTTCCAGACAAGAATTTGTAACTCTCAAATGAAATAAAATCCTCAACCAAAATACGTAACTATTAACTTGTTTCAGAGATGGACTTGTAACTCTCTTTAGAAATACAATCAAAATCCAAAGCACGTAACTATTAACTTGTTCCAAACATGGATTTTTAACTCTCAAATGAAATAAAATGAAAACAAGGAACTGTTATAATTTCTTCTACCCTTGCCATCTTAACTTTCAAATTAATTAAAATCAAAACACGTAACTGTTATAGCTTCTTTCAAACTTGTCATGTTACTTTCAAATTAAATAAACCAAAATACGTAGCTGTTGTAGCTTCTGTCAAACATACCATCTTAACTTTCAAATTAAATAAAATCAAAACACGTATCTTCACGGGTATTTTGTAATTATATATTATGTGTTTGATCGTTTCAGTTAAAAAAAGCCAAAACCAAAATATTCTTTGGTGAAGATATTACCACACCACATACAGAAATAAGCACTCTAGCAAAGGTAGGTTTTGTAAAACAATACTTTACGGATTTATATATGGACTTAAATTCATAGTTGTTGTTTCAACTTTACTTTTTTTCCCCCAGTTTGTAATGGTTGTAGTGCGAACTGAAGTACAGAAATAAACATGGAGACTTATGAACTTTAACTATAACGTTCTAATTCACGTATAAGGTCTATTAAACGCGCAAGTTTATTGCCAGTTGTTCCGTGTGTATTACCGTACTGCAACCCCTTGATAAAGGTGTACAACTGAAGAGTGGGGAAATAAATGTGAATTCAATGTCATCCAATTAGTCAAGGAATTACAATATTTTACTGGTGTAGTAGTGTTAGTAATTTTAATTTAAAATACACAAAGACTTTTCTGAAAATTGTATATATGTGTTTTTACTATTATCCAACTATCATATTTAGTTAATCACAACAGTCAGCAATCCCTTTTTTTTCTTCTGTTTTTTTACCCACTAAGACTCATTGGCCAAATGACGATATTATGTTTAATCATTGAGATTTTGAATTTCGTTTAGAAATAACGAGTAGAGAATGACCGCCGCTCAGATACAAGTACAAAATTGTAGAACTGGAGATTTTATGATAAGCTGAGAAAGTAAAATTACCTCTCTGGAGGTTAGTTTCATATATATAACTAATTGAACTAACTTATCTTATTTCGTTACTTATTTTACAATGTTGAATCTTCGGCTGTTCAAGAAAATCGGTTCGAACGACAATATTCCTATCTCTCAGTTTTAATTATAACAATGGTTTGATCCCGTGACAATCAATTTGTATATGTGGCACAAACGGTGTTGTTGAACATAACTCATGTAACTTTTTATTATTATTATTGTTTTTTGCCTCTATGTATCTTAAATTCACAAGGGTAAGTTCATAAACTATTATCTCCTCTTCCAACCCTCTCTATTCTCAGCTTTCACCATGCAATACCCTATCTCTCTGAGGTCATCCAGCAGTACTTTTCTCTTCCGATACCCTATCTCTCTCCAGATCATCCAGCAGTACTTTTCTCTTCCGATACCCTATCTCTCTCAGGTCATCCAGCAGTACTTTTCTCTTCCGATACCCCATCTCTCTCTCAGATCATCCAGCAGTACTTTTCTCTTCCGATACCCTATCTCTCTCAGGTTATCCAGCAGTACTTTTCTCTTCCGATACCCTATCTCTCTCAGATCATCCAGCAGTACTTTTCTCTTCCGATACCCTATCTCTCTCAGGTCATCCAGCAGTACTTTTCTCTTCCGATACCCTATCTCTCTCAGGTCATCCAGCAGTACTTTTCTCTTCCTATCCCTAACATGTTTCCCTTACATCCTTCTTTCATCCAACTATCTCCTAGAATAATGTATTGTATCCATATGTCTTACCCTTTCTGGATTTTTCTCAACAAAATTTGATCTTCTTCCACCATCTCGAGCACCTAATGTGGTCAGTCCAGCTGATATATATATGTGTGTTTTCCAATTCCTCACTAAATCTTTCTAATATTTTAATGTGTTCTATTATCAGTGTCTATATCTTTTCCCTCGATACAACTTAGAGTCTTGACGAACCTTTTCATCAACTCTCTATTCCTCATCTAGTAAGCAGCGCCTTTTTTCACTGTCATTTTAGTCATTGTAACCATTGCACTGAACGCCTTTGTGCACTTGCCATCCTATGTAAGTATACTTCCTAAGTACCTAAACTGACTCATTTGCTCCAGCTGTTGTCCTTTCACATGATATCTCCATTAACTTCATTTTCTGAACTTACTACCACGTCCAAACCTTCTTCATAAATGGCCACTAGAATTTTATCATAACATAACATTAAATGACAGCAAGGGACCTTTTGATCCAATTAGACTATCCTAGCCACTAAATTAAACTAAACCCTTAAAAAACACCTCAAAATCATCCCTTATCATTCAAATATTTATTAAGCATTCCATTAAACTCCCTTGAATTAACTGCATCCACCACATTCGAAGGCAACCCATTCCAAAAGCCTGTCAATTCACCTACTGACTTTCACTTCTTCCTCCATTTCCGTCTACAAATCTATAAATTTCCTTTCATAAATAAAAGTTATTAAATATTTTTATACATGAAACCAAAACTGAACTAGTAAAAATTGTGTCGTTACAATTGTTTCGTTAGATTTATTCTGATGTAATATTACACTTATCAATCATTAAGGAACAGTGAACAATAACTTACTCAAGACCAAAATAAAAGCTTACATATATAAACGAAAATGTCCAGCAAATGATTATTTTTTTTTGCGGTCTGGTATTCATTTGAGAGTCCTTTATCTAACAGCTTGTACACATCGCACATAAATATATATAACGTAGGGTCCAGTAGACAGCTTTGTATAATTTACGATCAAATTATTAAGGATTTATTCAACCCAACGTATTTATTATTCACACACATAGTCGCCGCATGTCCTGGGTTATGAACACATCATTATGTTTACAAAAGTTTTTTTGGGGGGCTCTCATTTTCTATTTCTTATGTACTTCATAAACGTTACTGTATGATTAGCTGCCCTAATATTTTAAAGATTTCGAAATCGTCCCGTCCAACAAAGACTTTTACTACAATGACGGCAACAACGTGAAAAAACATAACAAAGACTTTTACTACAATGACGGCAACAACGTGAAAAAAACATAACAAAGATTTTTTACTACAATAACGGCAACAACTTGAAAAAAACATAACCAAGATTTTTACTACAATGATGGCAACAACTTGAAAAAAAAAAAGAAATGAAGTGAAGTGAAGCTCATTATTTCTTTTTTATTGGGTGAGCTATTTAAAAAAAAAATCTTTAGGAAATCGCTAGGAAAACGAACACTAATAATTTAATCATGTTGATACTCTGAATGGATAGTTTCTCCTCTAACTTTCAATTTCAAAAACATCAACCAGTAATCCTAGACTCTTTAACGATGCTTATCGCTTATATAAATATCTATCATCCTACTTAAAGAAAGAGAGAAGTTTCCTGTAAAATAACATTTTAAATTAGTACCTAACATTCAAAATTCATATATTTCAAATACTAACGCCTATAAATGAATTCTCGTGAGCTACTTTAATCGAATTGACAGTCTCTTTTATAGTGTCCCCATAGCCCAAAGTGCAGATTTTTTTTTTGGGGGGGGGGGGATAGCGTTAACGGGACGCGAACAACAGAGCCACGGACCCATAATCAGGCACACTAAACACTGGACCGCTTTCGGCCCTCAAGTCATCTTGAAGTGTATATAGTACGAAGATCCGCTTCTATACAATATAATAACTCTTCTGTTAGGTACCGTGTAATCATAAGTCACTTAATGTTTCGGTGTTTAAGTAACTTAAATTGTCACTTTTCCACATTCCACCGTACCATTGTCGATTAAGTAGTAGAGCAAATATCAAACTTCACTGAGGCTTTCTCGAAATAGTTCTTAGAACATATTTCTTTATGACTTACATTCCATGTTAATTTGAAATTCTCTCTAGTTTTCTCACCCTCTTCATCGTCCAACAAACTATGAGAAAACTATAACTATATTTACGTGAAGTATGTTCTTTCGGACAAAACTATAACTATATTTACGTGAAGTATGTTTTTTCGAACAAAACTATAACTATATTTACGTGAAGTATGTTTTTTCGAACAAAACTATAACTATATTTACGTGAAGTATGTTCTTTCGAACAAAACTGTAACTATATTTACGTGAAGTATGTTCTTTCGAACAAAACTATAACTATATTTACGTGAAGTATGTTCTTTCGAACAAAACTATAACTATA
>NW_013665709.1:1138361-1141592 GCF_000517525.1 Limulus polyphemus
ACAAAACTATAACTATATTTACGTGAAGTATGTTCTTTCGAACAAAACTGTAACTATATTTACGTGAAGTATGTTCTTTCGAACAAAACTATAACTATATTTACGTGAAGTATGTTCTTTCGAACAAAACTATAACTATATTTACGTGAAGTATGTTCTTTCGAACAAAACTGTAACTATATTTACGTGAAGTATGTTCTTTCGAACAAAACTATAACTATATTTACGTGAAGTATGTTCTTTCGAACAAAACTATAACTATATTTACGTGAAGTATGTTCTTTCGAACATGTCTGTAGGCGAAACAGTCAAGATGGGCAGAACACAGATAGTCCTTTGTGCTTAATAACAAACAACAAGAACAGTCAAGGTATTCATAAAATGACTTGTCATTCCTGTGTTTCACTCGGTAGAAAACATCGCAAGACCTTGAAAAATAACGAAAAAAATTTCAAAATGTCTTAGCCTTTCTTCAACGTAACACGGTTTAATCTGCCTGATGAAGAGCTTCTTTGTGCCCGAAACGTTGTAAGTAATATTAATAATAAAAGTTTTTATTCTTTGTTTCACTCGGACACATTCATGTTATTAACTACCTCATAAAAACAACCGTGTATATATATATATATATTTATTCATAAAGCTATGCCCACCACAGATATCGAAACCCGGTTTTAGCGTTATTAGTCTTCAGACTTACCGCTGAGCCATTGGGAGGTCTTAATAAATCTAAAGTCAGTGTTGTATCATTTTAACGACGTTTTAACTAAATAAAATAATCTACTGATATTCAAAATCGGTATGAGGACTATTTTGTTAAATATATATATATTTTTAAAATCGTATGTTGTACATAAATGTAAGTTAAACTACAAGCAGTCTTACCATAGAGATCTCAATAATAATTGAGAGCTCTGTAAATTCAACGCTTGGAATATGTAGTCGTTAATACTAAACTTTCTCCCTAAGTTGAAATGGAATATTATTATTATTGATAACGTACGTAATCAAGATTTTATTATTATTGGGTGGTTTTGAATAGTTTAAGACAATATACCTAGCTGAGAGAAACTTTATACTGTACATCTAAGTACTTGGGAAGGAAAACTTGACTTATGATATTCGTATGAATATGTATATATATATATCGGGACATATCTTTCACAAATTTTTTAACTGAAATAATTTTGAAACTATCTTCCCCAGGCTAAGCGGTTAGAAACAACGTCCGATTTTTAGGCCTGCCAGTAATTTAAGTTACTGCGATAAATTAACGACCTCACTGCTTTAGAATACAACCTCGAGCACAATGTATACCTTGTCACTTTTTTAAGTTTATATTTACTTTAAACACAGGTCTTTTTTATTTTTTGGCTACTACATCTTTAGTCCAATCACCAAGGCTCGTGAAGTTCCGCTTGTACATCTAACCGTTCAAACCTGCAAGAATTAGATCGCTATTGGAGTGCCAACTTGTCTTTTTTGACGTCGGTAGTTAATTATCTGCTACTTTATTTGGCAACCTGAGCCCGAGGTAGGTCAGAAAATGATAACTTTGTGAGCCATATATTTGAATGGGTCGAAGCTTAATAATAGGTTTTGATGATATAGCCTATAGGCTTCTTGAAAAACGTAGTTCTGTAAATTGCTATAAGGAACTTCACGTCGTTGCACCAAACGTCATGACCTAGAATATTATGAAATCAGTAATTTGTTCCTTTACATGACCAGTTTCAATTGGATGCTATTTCTGGTTGACTATGGCGGTATTCCCATAGTTATTAAATGGTTAAGTTGATAATATAATGCATTCGCTGTATGTTTATTATTTTTTTAATTATACACTGGTATTTGAATGCGAAATAAGACCACATTTTATGCCTGAAACCTGGCCAGAACTTATGTACATATCTTAGATGTCTGTAGTAACATACCAGTAACGTCACGATTGTTGGATTTTTTACATGATAACAATAGTTAATGTAATACTAACAACATATCAGAATCATTACTTCAGATACCTCGCTGTTATAAACAGTGAACACCGTAAAAAATTGTTGTAAATTGTACTGTATGTTACTGAAAAGTTTACGGCAACTGACTACATTTAAAGGATACGCTGTGTAGTACACTGTATTTCAGATTTACTTTGATTTACATAGGTGGCTACTGTATTTTTTTTACAGTAACATGTCCTGCTATGTCTATCAACATATGTTAATTTGTTTTCAAGATAATAAAAGTTATAGCCAGAGTAACATATATTAATTTGGATCCTGAATGATGTATTTAAGAGTTCAAATTATGACGTACCGTGTTACACTTACTGGTGTACAATCATCTACATAGTTATGAATAAATAATTTACTGTAATAAATGTATTATTACTATTTACAATGAAACACGTACAATATCGTTCTATTGATTCAAGTGCCACAATTACCTTTAATATGAAAACTTTCCAGGCAATAATTCTTTTCATTTGTGTATCATTGTAAGTAATTTTTTATTTCGTAATTCTTGGCCCGGCATGGCCAGGTGGTTAAAGCACTCTGAGGTTCGTGGGTTCGAATCCCTGTCACACCAAACATGCTCGCCCCTTTCAGCCGTGCGGGCGTTATAATGCGACAGTGTATGGTGAGACTTCCCTCTAGTCTTACACTGCTAAATTAGGGACGGCTAGCGCAGAAAGCCCTCGTGTAGCTTTGCGCGAAATTCAAACAATTTTAAATCTAAAATTTAACAGTTATCTAAATTATTTATATATAATAACTTTTTTTTTGTATTTTCAAATACTCCTTTGGGGTTGAGAGTAATTTTTCTAGAAAATAGGTTTATATGTAACCTTAAATATACAGACATTAATGTTTCCATTTCAGCAATTAATTCTGTCAGATCATATGTGAATTTTTACCTTCATTTTGAACTCTGTTCATATGAAAGTGTTGTTAATCTTTTGTCAGTCTGACATATCTTCCATCTATCAAGACAGTCAGTTGCATACTTTGTTTCTGGGCCAGAATTTGATTGTATTTGTTACGTATTGAGAATTTACAATAGTCCGAAGCCGATATTTTATTTCATTTACGCTATCTGCCAACAAGATTGACACACACATCTTCGTTTTTCACACAAATACGTTTTAATATATATATATATATATATATACAACAGTATAATTTACAATAGCAACTATTATGATTAATTATTACAAACAAAGTTTCATAAACA
>NW_013665709.1:1141812-1149823 GCF_000517525.1 Limulus polyphemus
GTCCGATGAGAAACCAGTAATATTTTTGTAAGGATACTAACGTTGGATGAGAATTCACTGACGTTCGAAATTTTCACTGTTCCTGGTCAAATGTCGTATATTTTCCGGTTGGTAAGGGTTAGCAAAATCACAGTTTATAGCCTACACGGTTATAACAGTGTCCTCGGAAACTTATATATACTCTCTTCTTGTTTTCTCGAAAGATCGGACAACATTGAATATTCTACAATCTTGGAGAATTGGCGGGAGTTGCCCAGTACGTAACTAACACGGTAAGCTAGGCAGTGTTTACTTATAAACTCAGTCCCAACAAACGTTGTCATTAAAATAAATATATAACAAATTCGTTACACGCAATACATATCTGACACTATAAGTTACGCATATTTTTAAATACAAATTTAATCTAAACAACGTTCATATTAAAAATCAATACATAACAATAAATTCGTTACATACTTAACATATGGTCTTAAGATTTGCATAGTTTTTTTGCAAAAGAAGATGCATCTTTGACCAAGCCTGAAGTAACTATCATATATACAGTAATTGCTTCAAGTTTTATAGATATGAATAGGTGGATAATTTAACTTTATATAGAGGTGCGAGTAACACTTTTATATTTTTTGTAAGGAAAGTACCTGTTTATGTGATCATACTCAAAAAAATTGGATATGCCTTTAAGGTAAAACCTCATGATGTTTTAGAGTTTATGGTGAATGTGTTTATAGTTTATGTAATAATTTGCTTTTATGCTCATGGTTGATTAATTTAGAGTTTTATGGTCATAGTAATGAGATAATGAGTGCTCAAATGTTAACTCTTGACATGATAATTTTATGATTAAAATAATTTACAGCAATGACACGTAAAAATGATTTACAGTAATTTTTTATACTACTGTATATATTACAGTAAGTTGCTGGCAACTCTGCTGCCAGTAATTTACTGTACAATTTACAGTAATTATTTAACAGTGCAGTAAGAAAATAATACCGGGTGTTTTCAAATTCAGATTGCTTCAAAAAGACGTAAAGTGTTTTTCATGAAACAAGACCTGTGAAGACTTGCGTACTTGTAGTCATTCCATTCTTACTTCACTAAAAAATACTATATATAACAAAGCTTTGCACATCAGCCGTGCTTGTAGATATGTGAATTATCAAGGTTTTCTAGACACAAATTTACCACCATAGCTCACTCTAGAAAAAAAAAGTTATTTCTGCAAGAACAAAGCATAATATCTAGATTTAGATATCAACATCATTAATAGAACACTCAAGTGTAGTTTTCAATGAAACGGGCATTTTCAGTCATGAAGTTATAAACTCTCCATTACCAAATACGAATATTCCAAATAAGCTATATTATAATGTTTACTACTCTCAGCTTATTAGATACAATCGAATTTCTTCATCATTACAAGATTTTGTGGATAGAGATCGTGAAAAATTCACGCTCATTTTGCATAATCGAGTTTTCTTATTGCGTGTTTAAAAACAAAATTCATTCACTTCTGTGGTAAACTCAACAGTATCCTTTCTATAAATTATGTGATTAGGTATTTTACAGAGTATCGCAATTTTTTAAAAACTTTCACGTCTATATTTTAGTTCCTTGGAATATTGTTTAAAGTACTAACGAACCGCTTTAGCGTATTATTGACCACCATTGGTTTACTTCCCCCTAGTTTAAAGTATTGTTACGTCTGTGTTCTCGTTTGTTAATTTTCCGTAGTAATTCTTTCGTATTAAACTTTTGCGATACAAGTCCTTTCTTAAATAAAACTAGTTTATTCTTTCTCAATACAACTTTGCAATACACTTAATTTCCACAGTCACTTTAACTTAAACACACGCTATAATTCACAACGATTTACACTCTTTACTTACGGCTTGACTCGATTATCTGTCTATATCTCCCTGTCTGCTATTCAGTTGTTGCTGTAACTTTATTTGCCGGCTTACATACTATTAAAGCGCGAGTCTAGCAAACGCTCGAGCCTTCAGGAACGTTCGAGTTACTCATTACGTGTTACCAGCGTCACGTGACTTCCGCTGTCGTAACAGTATTATTATGCATAGTTAAAATGTTAGGTTATATAACATTTGGGTATACAGTATGACATTACGTCATAAGAGTATTTACATTACATTTTGATTATTACTGTCTTTTCCGTATTAATGACTACTGTTATATCTTTCTTTTCTAAGTCTTTTATTATTTTTATTGAACTTTTAACTTTATAGAGGTTTATCGTGTTTCCTTTTCAGCCTGTACAGAAGATTTAACGCAATTTTCTACATCCTGTATCCAGCTCTACGTGTTGTTACAGAAGATGGTTAAAGTAAACGTGATAAAGTTTGTTAGACACAACACATATTGTATTATTTTCTTTGTATTACATTTAACATTTTCATAGGCAGTTCAAGTAGTTTTTTAATTTATATATTTTTTGTATCTTCACAAGCATCAGTTTGTGGTCGTAATGTTGGAAAATTACTGCTATAAATTTAACACAGATTAAACAGTAACGTTTGTCGAATACTCACGTCACTCTCCCGATGACGGGTAACTTTACGAGTTTTCTTTAGTCGAAAGTTGCAACAGGGAAGAATACAGAAAATAAATAAGTTACAATAAGTTCATGATTTCAAAACAATTTTCTTTCTCGAGAGTACTTTCAAGAGATAGCCAGTGTTTCTGTGCTCTTTAGGTACTTTATATTATTTATTGTTACTTTCATAAACAATATTGGTTATACTGTTTAGTATATTAAATGTCATTACTTTTGCTTTTACTTTGATAAAAAAATGAGAAAAAACGACTTTTATACTCCATATATATTTTATTTATTTAAACCAACGTTTCGCCTTTTGCGGCTTCATCAGGGTTAACATACACAACTGTTTGAAATTAGAATATTCGTTAAATTATAAAACTGCTTATAATGTTCTGTTTATCGAGTCTGCCGTAACGTTCGTCTAACAATATATAGATTATTGTTTTAATATTGTAGTATAGTTATAATACTAACTATACAGCTATACTAACATATATTACGTTTATATGAAATACAAAAATAAAGAGAACCACAATATGTGTTATGATTAGTTAAAAAACACATGGATAATAGAAGCTGCTAAAAAAAACAACTGGAAACAAAGATTACTAGCAGTGGTAAAAAAAAAAAATTACAAGATTGTGTGATAATCGGGAGTACGCAAGTGTTAAACTAAAAGTAATAGTGTCAAGCGTATTGGTATCAGTGGGGTGTTTCCGTGTTACCGCGTTTACCGGTGGTAACCAAGCTTTGGGAGAATAAAAAAAAAAGCGTTTTAGTCAATATAAAAATATTTGAATCTCATCCATTACTAGAACAAATATATGATTACTGTAGTTTTGAAAAACCAGTGACACAAGATGTCAATTACACGAGATATAGAAAAGTTGACCGCAGTGACTGTGCGAACATTGATTATATGTGTCGTTTATGGTGATTGGTGCAGCGACGACAGTTCAGCGTATCAGCGTGCGTTAAACACCTTGGAAATATATCACTCATGATTGCGGTGCAAAGTACGGTAGTAAATGCAAGATGGCGCTAATTTAGTATTATTTATTATGCTAATTTATTTTTAGTTACACATTTTTCATGATGATTTTGGATATTTTATATGTTTTGATTAAAGTACGTTAATAAATGCTAGATGGCGCTAATTTAGTATTATTTATTATACTAAATGTTAATATTGGCTGGAGACGGCTTAAATGGGTAATGAAGAAAAACTTTAATATAAGCTTAACATGACAGCAAATGTACAACGTTTCGACAAGGTTTTGTCATCATCAAAGGTTTTGTCATATTGTCAACTAATATATTTTTAGTTACGGATTTTCATGATGATTTTGGTTATTTTTATATGTTTTGATTACTGTTATACAACTATATATATATAAACCAAAGCTACCGGCCAGGATACGTATAAAGTGTTGTTTTATGAATGGTGGTTTAGTTGCGATAAACCAAAGCTACCGGCCAAGATACGTATAAAGTGTTGTTTTATGAATGGTGATTTAGTTGCGATAAACCAAAGCTACCGGCCAAGATACGTATAAAGTGTTGTTTTATGAATGGTGATTTAGTTGCGATAAACCAAAGCTACCGGCCAGGATACGTATAAAGTGTTGTTTTGTGAATGGTGGTTTAGTTACGTGTACCACCCATTGTCTCTGTTAATTTTTGGATTTTTTTTAATTAATGAGTATAGCGTTCATATATTTTCTTTCTTTAAAATATTTGTTGTTGTTTTTTGTAAGATAGAAACTTTAAATGTTTTTGGTTTTCTGTGTTTGTATAGGAAGTGTTCTGCTGGAATAGTTTTGTGTTGGTCATACGTACATAACGCACTGATGTGTTCTGAGATGCGCGTGTGAAAAGGTCTTCCGGTTTCTCCTATACTTATATGTGTCTCCACATATATTACATATGATTTGATAGACTACGTTTTTGATGTAGCATATTTGTCCTGCTCCGTTTTCTCTAGTGTAGTATTGTTTTTTGGCACATTTTGTTTGTGAGAATGAAGAGTAAACTAATAGTTCTTTCAGTGTTTTACCTGGTTTCTGCATTATGTTGATTGTCAGTTGGGATTATTTAATGGCTTTACGAATCTTGGTTGTGCTAATGTTGTTTATGAAAGAAATATTCGTTGTTGTCGTTTCGTGTATGTGTGTGTGTTTTTTTGGGGGGTCTGTTGTTGTTTTATTGTGTGTGTGATTTGAAAACATTTTCGATGTTATATTCGGGGTATCCATTTCGTAATAGTAGTGTTTTAAAGTCATTTTGTGCTGTTTGAATGGCATTCGGTTTGAAGCAGTTTCGATTTATTCTCTTTAATTATCCTATTATGGTCCCCCTTTTGACTTATTCTGGGTGGTGTGATTTGTAATGGAGAAATATAGGTTTCTTGCATTCTTTGTTATGCATGGAGCTCCGTATTTGTCTGTCTTGGATTTTTGGGGCTACTTCTAAGAACGTTAAATATCCTTCTGTGTGAACATGACTGATGGGTGGAAGTTGTTTAGGAAATAGTAAAACTGCAATAGTGTTTCCTTTCCATGATTCCATATACCAAATATGCCATCGATATATCTGTACCACACTTCTGGTAATGAAGCCTATTTTTTGTCTATATGTGTTTCTAAGGTATGCAAGAATATTATAGCAAATGTGACTGCTGCTCTGTTACCCATAGCTACCCCTTTCTTTTGTTTGTATAAAGTGTCGCCAAATTTAAAATAACTGTTGTATATATCAAAATTGAGCATTGTACGGATGGTTTCTAATGTGATGTTCGCTGAAAAATGTGTTGATCAAGTGAAGATGTTAGTGATACTATCTAAGCCTTCTTCTATGGGTATTGATGAGTACAAGACGATTACGTCTAAGAAAAATAAAATGGAGTCAACGCATATTGATTGTGTAGAAGAGTGTATCTTTTCTAAAAAGTCTTTAGTATTAATCATACGCTGACACTATGGGTCTTAAAGATAAATTTTGTTTATGGTCTTCATATAGTACAGGTATACGGATATGAAAGGCTTTTATTTCCATTAGTAATTTTTCCGGCAAAGCACTTTCTTCTTTCAGGTGTTTAAATATCTTTTGGCTTCTTCTCCGATCGTCTTGGTTGGATTTTTGTTTAATGTAGCATAGATGGAAGTGTCTTGGAGATGTTCCGCTACTTTACCTTGGTAATTGGTTTTGGTTAAGACTACACAACCTTTCCAATTTGTCCGATTCTTTTATGATTAAATTGTCGTTAGTTCGGGGCTTTTTTATAGCTGCTTTTTTCTGCTGGTGAGATGTTATATTGATGATTTTCATGTGTAACTATGATATTTTTTATCTGGTGCCATTGAAAGGAGATCTTTTGTTCTGTGGCTGTTGATGTTTTCGGCGATTGATACTTCTGTGAGTTAAATGGATGATTGCTGATTGACAGGTAATTCTGATTATCTTAGTGATGATTTGTATCTACTGTTGGATGTTGGTTGGAAGAGGATAGACGAACGTTGTCTGGAGTATCGTTGGAGACTTCACTTGTGTCTTCTATAGTTTTTTTGTGTGGAGTTTTTTGAGATGTTTGTTCTTTCCTTAGTTTCGTGATGTTCTTTCCAGCAGATAGTATATATATAGCTTTTTCAAGTGATGTTAAAATATCTAGACGGGTGTTGTTGGTAAGTTTTCTACTTAAAGCAAAGTTTGGACATTTCCCCAGAAATGACATAAGGTTGGGCTGAAGTTTTATGTCGTTTTCTATTGTCACTGTTTTTTCGAACATTTCTGTGTGTTCTCGTGACTGTGCAACAGTGTTTTTGCTATTAAGTGCCACTGGAATTGATAGTTTACGTTTATGACGTGTTGGACGAGCGTTCATTTCCTCTAACTGTATCTTTGACGAAATCGAGTTAAGCCAGTTTTGGAACTGTAGGTTTGTTAGTTTGTCGATTTTCGATTAATTTTTGGTGATATTGTTTTCTTCGATAATTAGAATATGTGACATCTCGTAGAATTGTTTTAAGGAAACGGTGTTGATTACTCACTATTTTGGGATAGGCAGGTTGGTAGTCGGATGGGACGTTGGATTCCCGTTGGTTTGTTTGAAGTTAAGCACAAAGCTACACAATGTGCTATCTGTGCTCTGCCCACCACGAGTATTGAAACCCTGTTTCTAGCGTTGTAAGTCCGCAGACATACCGCTATGCCACTGGGGGCGAGTTCCGTTGATTTAATGTTATTTTTTCGGCACTGTTGTAGAAAGCCTATTTGTTTTTCTGTCCTAACCAGTTTGTTTAAATGTACAGTTGCTGTAGAACGAAGATGTTTTCGGTCGATTGCTGGAA
Organism: Limulus polyphemus; assembly: GCF_000517525.1. NCBI lineage: Eukaryota > Metazoa > Arthropoda > Merostomata > Xiphosura > Limulidae > Limulus > Limulus polyphemus. The sequence goes on from NW_013665709.1 coordinate 1,148,722, forward strand.
CTTTTTTGTTGTTTTTTTCAAATTTGTACTGCATACTGGAAGGATTTACACATCTTGATAAACGTTGCTTAAAATAAAAAAGTTCTTATATCTATATAAATAAAATAAAAGTTTTGTCTGTACATTGCTTAGAATAGTGTACTTTTTGCATATCTTCACGTTTCATACACCAGAGAAGCCGAAACAAGCCTTATCTCAATTTCTGTCTGTCTGTTTGTCTGTCGGTAACGTTCTCGGACGTGTTTTTGTTCACTTTTCACGGAAAAACGAGTGCACCGTTTTCGATGAAACTTTTTTCTTTGTTTTATAGATGTGTAAGAAGGTTATAGACTGCTTGAAACTGTCATACGCCTTTTGGAAAGAAAATGGCGGCCGCTCAAAAACCTGCTTTGGTGCGGTTTTGGACGTGATTTTGTTCGCTTTTCACAGGGAAGCGGGTGCACTGATTTCGATGAAACTTTTTTTCTTTGTTCTGTACATGCGTAAGAAGGTTATAGGCTACTTGGATTTTTGGAATTCACCTTAGGGCTCCGCCCCACGAGGGTCTTCAAAGTTCCAATGTTATTCTTATGGACATTTTTTTTGTTTTAATTATTACCATAGTAACAGTGAATACAATGTAAACTTTTCAAAACAATGTTTATTATATCTATGTTGGAAAGAGAACAACTACTGCAAAAAATTGGTTGCGTCACTCCAGTTGTCTGTGCTTTATTTTGTTTATGTTTTGGCATTATTTATTGCTTTTAAGGTTATATTTCTTTAAAAGAAGTATTTCTTTGCCCGTCCATTCGGCATTGCTCTTTTGCGCTTGACTCGCGAACTGCGTTCTTTCTTATATTTTTTTCTTTTTTATGAACACTATCCTTGGAGTTTAAAAACTATATGTAGCCTGCTCAAGAGTCAGATCTTCTTGCAGCCTATTTATCCATGCCCCAGGTGGACGTACTTGAAAAAATTAGTTTTATTTACCGAAGAGCCTCTTGATAGACGAAATTGGAACAGATATGTGATACACTACAAACACATAAGTACAACTCGTCACAATTTGACATTTTCCGTTTTTTCTAAGTGACGCAGTTAACACATGGTCCACAGTATC
>NW_013665709.1:1149850-1154815 GCF_000517525.1 Limulus polyphemus
GCTAAGGGTCGTTCGCCCGTCCACTCGGCATTGCTCTTTTGCGCTTGACTCGCGAACTGCGTTCTTTCTTATATTTTTTTCTTTTTTATGCACACTATCCTTGGAGTTTAAAAACTATATGTAGCCTGCTCAAGAGTCAGATCTTCTCGTAGCCTATTTATCCATGCCCCAGGTGGACGTACGTCCAATGTCGTCTATCAAGAGGCTCTTCAGTAAATAAAACTAATTTTTTCACAGATGTGTGATACACTACAAACACACAAGTACAACTCATCACAATTTGACATTTTCTAAGTGACGCAGTTAACACATGGTCCACAGTATCTTGTGTTAACTTATATTTAATTGTTATAATAATGTACAATAAAAAATGTAAAATGTAATGTAAATAATGTACAAGTAATTTGTTTGTTAATTGTTAAATTAATGTATTATTTATACACACAACCTGTACGAAGGACGGGTACACAGCTAGTCTGGAGTATAAAGGTAGTTTTTTCTAAATTGTTTATCAAAATGTGTAAATCCTTCCAGAATGCACTACACATTTTGAAAAACAAAAACTTTCTACTTTGGTATATTATTATTATCATTATGGTATTACAAAGGTTTTTCATTGTTAGTTCAATTTATGCATTTAGGACTAACCGAAATCTCCTAAGCTGGCCGAACCAGATTTCATATTTTTCTAACTGTACTTCAGTTCTTACTTTCCGCTAATTATCTTGCTATGTACAAATCGGAGAATGTTATTAATTTCATTTTTTCTAACAGTTGTGCTTCATTGCTTCTTTTCCGCTAATCATCTTGTAGAAATGTTTGTTTGTTTTGAATTTCGCGCAAAACTACACGAGGGCTATCTGCGCTAGCCGTCTCTAATTTAGCAGCGTAAGACTAGAGGGAAGGCAGCTAGTCATCACCACCCATCGCCAATTCTTGGGCTACTCTTTTACCAACGAATAGTGGGATTGACCGTCACATAATAACGCCCCCACGGCTGAAAGGGCGAGCATGTTTGATGGGACGGGGATTCGAACCCGCGACCCTCAGATTGCGAGTCGAGCGCCATAACCACCTGGCCATGCCGGGCCCTTGTAGAAATGAACAGAAGCGTTGCAGAACAGTTGCATCCTTAACAAGACGTGTGACTTTTGATGAAACCACTATTTCATCACATAATTCGTCACGCTTTCACTAGAACTCTAGCGTACATAGAATGGGCTATTAATTGGAAGTTTATAATTCAAATCACGAAACAGTAAAATTTCATAAATATGGAACTATATCAAGCTTGCACCGTAATCACTTCAGTGCACTTTTAAATTAATTTGAGTTGCTGAACCTTCCTTTTCATTCTTAAATTTGGCTTGCCCGTAATGCAGTTTTTCTTTGTGGTTCTCAATTTATGTTGTTATCTTTTCAAGTTCTTTTGAAAGTCAGTGACACGCTTATTTTAATAAGGAAACTATTTTCTTTAACTCATTTACCAGTCGGTGTTTCTTGAAGAACAATAAATAGCCTCCCTAATTAGTACATGCTATTTTAACACAACACTGCTCATGCCCATCCAAACAATAAAACATAAAATCTGAAATGTCTATGTATTTTTCCTGCACGTGACCGACGTCGCGTTCCACGCGGCCATCCATACTAATAGATTCAAGTAAGCAAATACACCGTACTTATATAATTTCTTTGGTTTTCGTATTTTAGTCAGGATATTTTTCATTATTAATATCGGCTTTATGAATAAAATCTAAATTAATTCAGAATCCTTATATCATTAGACGTTATATTCTGAAATTTTAGATGAAGTAGTTTTCATATGAGTTTGATGAAGTACAAAAAATGTTGATACATATGACACTTACATATAATATAAATATTTCAGACTTTTCATAAATTCTACGCTTCGATTAAAAACAGAAAATTACTTGACACTTTAATGAACTGAGTTTGTGTACTTTCCATCTAGAAAAAGTTTTCATTTTATATTTATTTATAAGTCACTGTCCTCATACTAAGGGGGGAAAAAATACAAAGCAGAAGTTACAGTTCGGCTATTCTCGTAAATTCTTGTAAATTACGACAAGCCATCACCAATAACTTTAAGAGCATAAAAATACAAACTAGCGCCAAAGAAAAGAAAAACAATATATCAACTATTTAATTCCCGTATTTGCAAAACTTAAGTAAGGTCAAACGTAAGGCCAAAACGTTCAACATTGATGTCTGCTGGAAATCTTATAAACCACTCGCGTCTATTCTTTTTTAAAACTACATAAAGAACATCTGATCAAAAACATCATTTATGTAATATCATATTCCTGTAAACAGACCAACATCGGAGACATTGGGGCAAGAATAAAAGAACATAATAACTGCAGAAGACTTATGCAAACACAGAATTCTGCCCTGGCAGAATATTCTATGTAGACTGGAACAGTTATAGACACGTCGACTCAAGTAAATTCTGTACAACAAGAAAAACCAAAGAATATTTCTATATCAACACTATGAAACCATGGCTAATTAGAGATTCAAGCCTAGAAATCAGTAGTTTGTGGATACCATTGGTCAAATCATCCCTCGTTCCCTTAATCACATTACAAGAATCACCAACCAATCACACCACGTCCACCTCAATCCTCCCAGATAGTATATAAACCCTCTGCAAGACAAGTGCAATCTAACCTAAAGATGAAAGACAGAAGTCTTTCGATACCTTTTCCTTCTGAGCTACTTTGTGGATTAGTCCTCCAAGACTCTATCCACAACTGTCACGTTGTACTAGGCGGCAATTGTTCATTTTACATCTGTCTATGCTAGTGTGAAAAAATATGCTGGATCTGCCACATGTAATGGCGTAAAAAGGCAAGACTGTGTAATTTCCACAGGTAATATTCACCTACAGAAAATATCTTTTTTTGGCCTCCTCATTCGTTCTTACAGGTTTTACTTTGTTTAATCGTCTTTCGATGATGACCTTTATTAAGTGTTTCTCAAATACTTAGACAAAAAATCCAGGGATACACTTTGTCTTAGGACCTATCTTCCATATATCGATTCGAGTACCATTACAAACTCCATCTTATATAGCCATCTCTTGATATTAGTTTGATAATAAACACTAATGGTTTTATTTTCTCTTAAAGGCAGTTCCACGTAAGTATTACCTATGTGCTGACTCACGGAGAAAGAAAGCCTAACCATAGAATGTGTTCAAACCATCCCACCAAAGTTAAAGACTAAGTAGCGAGGAAGAAATTGATTAATTTTTTTAAGATAACCCACCCCCCACAAAGAGGGTAAAGAGCTGATAAAAGATTGTTAGAAATACTATGGGGTTCACTGATTGGGTATATTTGAACTAGTGAGTTATTTAGAATCACCACATTTGCTAAAAGAAAAAAGAACAATAACATACTAACACGAGAGAAAAGCCCTGGTGATCCGTGATCTTGATTAACGGGTTTTGATGCATTACTTACCTGTACCTACCTATGTAGAGGCCTGAATTCAGTTAATAAAATTGTCTTAATGGGCTATAAACAGCCAAGATCCAATGAGGACGGAGTGGTAAATAACTGGACATCACACACTAAATTTAACAAGTCAGTCATCCGACATTCAATAACCTAGCTAATAGAAACTTAAGTGACTTTCTAAAGAAGATTGTTCTAGTGACCGTCCAAAATACATAGTACCGAGCACAAGTGGCATAGTAGTTACTCTGACCAGTGGACTGACCAGCTCTAAATGAAGTGGAACTTTTAATTCTACAAACATTGGAGTAATGACATAAAATGATTGTCAAATTGCAATGTTGCTTTAACCTCAAAGAAAGAATATATCAGACGAAGTTCAAATGATGGACAGTAAACATCTTGCCAACTACAAAGATGACATAAGGCGTTTATAGTCCAAGGATTATTCTGTGATACCAAAGTAAACATGGGAAATTTCTGATAGATAAATTCATAGAAAGTCTACACAACGACACCTGTTCCATAGCACGAACAAGTAGAATATTTAACTTCTAATTATGATCATTTTGCAAGCAACACACGGGACACACACAGGCTGAAATACACACGGCAAAGTAGCATAAAATAGAAAAAAATAAACAAAAAACCTTAAAGTAATTAGAAAAAATATATTATTCAGTAAAGCAATTGAAAGCAACATTTCAATTGAAACTAATATCTATCACTGCCAACATAACACTACCACCTACACATGGTACAGGAACCCAGGAATGATACGACTAAATTGTTTGTTTGTTTTGAATTTCGCGCAAAGCTACACGAGGGTTATCTGCGCTAGCCGTCCCTAATTTAGCAGTGTAAGACTAGAGGGATGGCAGCTAGTCATCACCACCCACCACCAACTCTTGGGCTACTCTTTTACCAACGAATAGTGGGATTGACCGTCACATAATAACGCCCCCACGGCTGAAAGGGCAAGCATGTTTGGTGTGAAGGGGATTCGAACCCGCGACCCTCAGATTGCGAATCGAGCGCCTTAATCACCTGGCCATGCCGGGCCTACGACTAAATGAGTTATTAAAGGAAGGCTAAGCTCAGCCTCACTTTGAACACTGGATGGATGATATGAATAAAGAATAAATAGTTTATTTTAATTTAATAATTGTAATTCAAAGATAATAATCCAATAGTTGAATGGAGAAAGAACAAATAATAGCTTCAACAATAAAACATCATGTCTGTCACGTATGAAACATGTTGTCAAGAAATATCTGGTTATCAGAATATATACTAATGGTCTTATCCGAAATAAAAGAAACACTACAGTTTTATACATATGTATATAATGGATCACTGTTTTAAGGAAAATTATTTCTATTAACGGAAACATTTTGCAACTATTAATGGCTGGAGACGGCTTGAATGGGTAATGAAGAAAAACTTTAAAATAAGTTTAACATAACAGCAAATGTACAAC
>NW_013665709.1:1155534-1159776 GCF_000517525.1 Limulus polyphemus
TTGCTGTTATGTTAAACTTATATTAAAGTTTTTCTTCATTACCCATTCAAGCCGTCTCCAGCCATTATTAGTCTCAAAGTGGGTTCCTCGTCACCGAATTTTGCAACATATAATTATAATAATTTCACAAGGTTTTTTTTACTTCTGTCTAACAAACTTTGAATATTTCTGTTAATAATGCCGTTAAGTTCGTGCTCAAGATAATTTGTTCTACACTGTAGGAACAATTATAAACATACAAACGTGTCTAGTAGCCATCTGTGAAGAATAGTTACTTCCTATTGTTAGTAGTCAAATAGCTCTTAATCATACAGTTGAGTGAAAACTTGAAATTATACATTTTTCGAACACTTATGTCATAATTTTACTTTTATTAAAGCATAAGCTCAATGCCGGATTTTGAAGCTGTGCAACCCATGCAATTGCTTGGGGCCTCAATTTTGAATCACCCTAGGAAGGGAGCCTCCAGCACCGCACTATTGCAAGGGGGCCTCAAAGGGTCTAAATCCGGCCCTGCATAAGCTTTCGGCTTTTTACATAGAGGTTTCCTTCTACAGTATCACCATATGCAGCGTTTGTTTTTCAATGGAATGAATGATCTTACTGTCACTTAGCAACAATATAAATGCAAGGGACGATATTTAGTGAAAGAAATTGTCGCTGTTGCTTAGTTACATTAATCGTAACATTCCATTGACGATCACTACGCACAATCTAACCGCAGAAGATATACAATAAGGATACGGAAGCTTATAAGCTTGTAGTTTGATAAAAAATAAGTTTAGTCGCTTATTTTCGAAACCTGGATTTTCAAAATAACTATCAGTTTAGTGAATACTGGCCACAATTATAACTTTGTAAGTACTATTTAAACTTCAAGACACCTTATGCAATAAATGGCCTAACGATCACGTCAGAAACTCCGAGGGGTCAGGCATGGCTATATTTTAATTCAAAATTGATGAGCAGAGAAAATGTAACCATTAAGTCGTCAGCACTCTCCATCTATACGATTACGTTTAACTGAAATTGATTGTCACAGTTATAACGCACTTAGAGCTGAAAGTTCAGAGGCATATCGTGATTGAAACCTTGGACTTCTACTGGGCCACGCCGGGTCCGCTATGATAGTAAAGTAGAGTTGGATGAATTTCTCAAGCGTATGGCCTGGTAGTTAGGGCGTTCGATTCGCAATCACTGGGTCGCGGGTTCGAATCCCCGTCACCGAAGATGCTCGCCCTTTCAGCCGTGGGGGTGTTATAATGTTACAATCAATCCCGCTATTCTTTGGTAAAAGAGTAGCCTAATAGTTTGCGGTGAGTGATGTTGACTAGCTGCCTTCCTTCTAGTCTATCATTGCTATATTAGGGACGGCTAGCGCAGATAGCCCTCGTGTAGCTTTGCTCGAAATTCAAAACAAACCTAACTTAGGTGTATAGCTGTACTTCCGATATAACAAGTAGTAGTTTTATCTTTTTATGAGAAATTACATAGAACTTAACAGTGTGCATTTGGGAAAACAATGCAACTATACTCCATAAGCCAATAACTTTTATATCCCTATCCATAGATATGCACTAAATTCTCATCCTTATTAACCTTTTTGTTCATGTTCTTTAATGAGCAGGTATGTATAGTGCATATAAAAGTCATGTAACTCAAAATGGGTAATATTCTTAAAGTTTGTAGCTTCAAATTATTTACAAAAAACTTATATAACTTTAACAAAATGTTTGTTTTACTTCCCTCGTAACGTTATTTTAAACGCATGAAACACGCATGTAATTTTAAAGACCAAAACATGTGTAAATATAAGTTTGTATAATATAATCCCTTCAAGACAAACGACCATCCTTTCCTGTTTATATTATCCACTGACGCTGCTCCAGACTAAAAGCTTATGATTAAATTTCCAGTGCAGTCAAGTGTGAAGTGTATATATGTTTCACAACCACAACTCGAACAATAAATAATAATGGAACTTATTCAGGCAACAAGACTAAAAACAAAAGGCTTCGCGCATAATAGACGGTCAAACTAAAACTAGGGCACTATCTGTAATGTTGGAAGGCTTTAATTTACTGTATCAATATAGAGGTATCTGGCGAATCGGACCTACACTGTGGTAGGGATATGGATACACCATTTAGCAGATTTAACCTCGCAAGCCTTACACGTGGAAAAAAGAAAAAATCAATAAAAAATAGCTTAATAATAAATTAATGAGACAGAGAGAGAGAAGCACCTTAAAACACCGTGAGAAGAGTGTGCGTGAATTTCGTGCAAAGCTACACGAGGGCTATCTACACTATCGGTTCCTAATTTAGTAGTGAAAAACTAGAGGAAAGGTAGCTAGTCATCACCACCCCCCGCCGACTCTTGGGCTACTCTTGTACCAACGAATAGTGGGATTGAACGTCATATTATAACTCCCCCACAGGGTTAGTATGTTTGGTGGGATGGGGATTCGAAACCGCGACCCGCAGATTACGAGTCGAGCGCCCTAATAATATGTATATGTGGGATTTCGAAACTTTAAGATTTTTTTTTATGTATTGTCAACCGGTTTCGCCTTTCCTGCCATAAAATATTATTCCGGTTAACTTTTACCTAAATATGTTAATAAAGCCACATTAATTTTAACTACATCATACACTACGTGAAAGTTTCCGTCCAAACCATAGTTTATTCACCACCACACAAAAAGGTATATATTTAAAATTCATTGACAATTTCTCCGAGAACCCCTTGAATTTGTGATATAGACATATAAGTGAACAAGAAATAACAAATACATACACTGTTCTTAAACAGTTTTCTGGCGTGTTCGAACACCACTAAAATGGATAGTATTCCTCAAAGAGCAATAATTTTTGGTTGATACACCAATGGGAATATATAGAATACGAATCCAAGGTCGTCAGAAATGTTAACCAGAAAACGCTACATCTACTCAATGTGATCACAACCACTTCAATAATACTCGATTTTGGTATCGATTCCATTAGCCAGATGTCATTTCGTATGTTTGTTTTCTTCATTACTCATTCAAGCTTTATTGTCTCAAAGTGAGTTCCTCGTCATCAAAGACGCCTGTCAACGTGATGTTTCAGTGTATGGCAGTATTTCTTCACATCATCATGATGGCTATAGTGGTACTGCCTCGTTTTGCTGTTCTTGCATCAAATTACTGGCTTACAAACAGTAACTGTGACTGCATAAACAGTTCTGACATATTCAGGCTGGCTTTATTTTAGAAAAGAAAGACTCGTAATGGTCAAGGCTGAACCTATTGTACTGTTCAGTATACAATGCCCCCCAGTGGCACAGCGGCATGTCTGCGGACTTACAACGCTAACAACCGGGTTTCGATACCCGTGGTGGGCAGAGCACAGATAGCCCTTGTGTAGCTTTGTGCATAATTAAAAACAAACAAACAGTATACAATAAACGCAAAAACAGAAGCTTGCGAAACGTTAGTTTTCGTACGCCTTTATTATATTTGTTGACAATATTTATATTTCAACCAAAACAATACCGAATGGCAGCTAACAGAGAACCGAAGAGTAAGTAGATTGGTTGGTTTAATCATTTTGATGATGCTTATTGCACCTCCATTGTTCATGGCTGGTTGACGGGTCCTGGAAATTATGAGGTGACCAAGATGAATAAGTTATATTGATTTTTTAAAGAAGAGGGATAAATATATCTTACAAAAGATAAATGGTTGCACATATCGATTTTAAATTAGTTACTGGGATTTGGTTTTCACTTCTCATATCAGGTCGCAAAGCATCTGCTGCTTTTAATTGGTCAGATGGAAGGATCAGTACAGATTCAATTAACAAATCGCAGCTCTATTAGCTAGGTGCAGTTATACAAAAGTGCTTCAAGAAAAATAAATGTGAAACATATTGCTATATTATTTTATTGAATGACGTTACAGATAGTGTCTTTTTTCACGCACATAGTGTCACTGTACAATTGTTTAACTGATTACCATAGCACCTTTAACGTTTCAAAAGATCCAGTGTCTTGATTGTAGTTTGTATAAATGCTGGTGACATTTCTAGCAAAGTAAATACTTTTCATCCACTGATCGCTATTTTGGAAGCAATTGTTATTGTTTTTTTGTAATTAAGCACAGAGCTACACAATGGACTATCTGTGCTCTGCCCACCACGGGTATCGAAACCTGGTTTCTAGCGTTGTAAGTCCGCAGACATACCGCTGTGCCACTGG